>NC_056732.1:1771739808-1771929808 GCF_019279795.1 Protopterus annectens
AAATAGTTAGAGTTTTAACTGATAAACCAATAGAAAGAGTTGCTTTGTGCAGGTGTTGAATCCTGTACCTTGTGTCTGTGGGACTGAAGCGCTAACCATTGTGCCAATTCTCAATATAATCTTTTGACCTGGTTGTAGTATATTACATAGAAGGGTGTATATTTAGATGAAGCATCAATAGCTGTTTTGCTATTGGACTTTGAAGATAACACCAATTGTTTATTGATTGTTAGTTAGCATCTGCCTTAGACACATATTGTTACTGGATATTTATGACAACAGTGAATTCTATTGGTGGATGAATGAATTCCTATATTTTTATTGGCTGTTGATCGAATTCTAGAACCAATATAATATGTAAAAGATACTGTCTTTTGCTAGCATCTGAATGGATGTTCAGTTAATGTCTGGTAACATGGATTGGTAAATTGTCTTTTTGAATTTCTATATAAGAAGATGGTTCACTAGGTTCTGTAATAGTATGAAGAAGTGGTATTTCTTTTACTGTGAAAGCACTAACCTTTTTGTTTTTTACATCAATAAATGTACGTGTGGTGTTTAGTGTTGGTGGCCGGAGCCTGGAATTCTTTTTCTCTGAGACAGGTATGTATCCCAGAGACTATCCCATCTCGACCAGGCGGCTCCCTATCTATGTGAAGCAGAGTTCCTTCATAACACAATTCAAGTATAACTTAGACAATTGGATTGGGAATAGGAAACTGATCCATGGTTTGGCATTTATGCCTCTAATGACACAGGCAGCCTGTACATGGTTCATCTCCTAGACCCCTGCTTGTAAAGGTTTCGTCTCCCAAGCCCCTGCTTACTCTTATCAAGGGTACCGGAACTTGTCAGAAATTTGGGATGCTTGGTTAGGCTTAAAATGGTCCTTGTGGTTGTTAGCCTCATAAACACCTATGGGAGTACAGCTGGTGAGGTGGCATTGACATTCACTGAAGTAGTGATACTGGATTGAAAGCACTTGGAAAGATGTGCGCTAAGTTTTGTAAATTACTCCGAACATGGAATGAGGGAGACAGGCTAAGTAGGAAGGGATCATAGAGTAGTTAGATTGAGGATGAACAGTGTGATCTGGGGTGTAGACAGGGGAAGATTATGCAATGAATGAATTGAATTGTTTTGACCAAACAGTGTTGGGAAATTGAATGGAAGGAGTGCAGATAAGTAAGAATAAAAGTAATATCATGGAGGTCTTTGAGAAATGCAATCAGAACAAAACTGGACACATTCTAAAACAGCAGTAGCCAATTAGTGTGCTCTGTCTGAAGAAGCCATCAGTTGATGGTGAAAGTGCTTAGTATTTTGGAGCCTTTTAGCTCTTCATTAAAACAGCTTGGTGGAGTCCGTGAATCTGTGTTTTTGTTTGTTTTATTTAGTCATTACCCTGTTGGGTTTAGTGTTTTTTACAATTGTCTGCAGATACAGCTGGAGACATTGCCAGGATAAAAGATGTGGTAGAGATTCCGAAGTTATACTTATGGGGTCATCCCATGTAAGGTGTGTCAGTGTAGTAGATGGTATATGTAATGCCAAGTGGCTTAATTGCTAAATGAAACACTGGCTATGGTGAAGCCATCTTTGCTATGTATTTGAGGCAGGGGCCAGGGGAATAAATGTTCATATAAAAAGCAAAAGGCATTTTGGGGCATTTTCAAAATCCTTCCACAAAACAGAGAGTGATGAAAGTGTGGAATAGCTAGAGGTTGCTGTGGGGTGTTTATATCACGTTATCAAAAGATGAAAATAGCGAACGCTATTTCATCGGCCCCAAAACATCTAAACATGAAAATATTGAACATTCAGAACAGCAAATTTTTTCCCATGGAAAAAATTTGCTGCTCCGAAACACATACACACAACACAAGCACATCAAACAAACAGCAACCACATACATACACTTAAATTCCTACATCTAACGCTACACTAAACTAAACATACACTACTATCTACCCACTTACCTTAACCCAAACCCTAACCTTAAGGTCCGTCACTATCGCACACTCACTTAACCCGCGCCCTAACCCTAACTCACTTAAACCGCCCCTAACCTTAAAGTCTGTCACTATCGCACACATGCCCTAACCCTAACTCATTTAAACCGCCCCTAACCCTAAAGTCTGCCACTATCGCACACACACCTAACCCATGCCCTAACCCTAACTCACTTAACCTGCCCCTAACCCTAACGTACAAACAATCGCACACTTACCTGAACCCAACCTGTAACTTTCCACCACAGGCTAAGAATAGCGAAGCCACATAAACGGCCAACCAAATTCTTTCCTGAGGAAAGAATTAGTTGTTCTGCAGCTTCGCTATTCTTAGCATTCGCTGAATAGTGTTCGATATCAGAACATTCGAAGTTTTAATACTTTGATGTTCTGATATAGACCCGCTGTGGGGTAGGTGCACTTAATAAAATAGTAACAACAGATAGAGTATACTTAAAAAGAACTTGTTGTCTGCAAGGCTTGTAGGTGGGTCACAATATAAGCAAGGTGAGGTCCCATTCTCTAGATGCTCAAAGTGGCCTGCAACCAGCAGGGTGCACTTATATGTTGTCTTCATCCTTCACAGGAAGGGGTAAGATGGAGCTGGGTATGCCTAAAAAGTTAGATGTCAATAAAGTTTTGTAGGTGCAATGTAACAAGAAGTGTGGCCCTATTCTCTTATTTGTCAAAGCAGACTGCATTGAGCAGGGTACTGTTTAATACTGGATTCACCCCTTACTGGTGGACAAGATGAAGTTGGTATAAATGTGTGGGAGATGGGAGTATCTACTTGCCCTTGCTGCAGCTCACAAATATCCTTGCCAGTGGATTTCTACAACAGTCTAAATTAGAGACTGAGTGGCTAAAGTATGTTTCTCCATTACTACCCTCTACTGGACATAATAATTCACCTAATTCAACCCTGAGAATAAGAAGTTGTTTTTCTTTGAACCATATTTTGATGACTTGTTTTTGCAGCAGGGTTTTTAACATGTTCAAATCATACCTTTCCAAAAAGATTTTTGCATCTACTTTTCAATCTCACTTGGGGAGGCAGGGTTGTACAAATCTGCACCAGATTCAGGAAATAGACAACCTTAATGAAGTTATGATCATCTCAGACTATCATAAGCCAGAGAACAGCTCAAGGACGCCTTACAACTAAAAGTGGTTTCATGATTTTAGCTAGTATTCTGAAGTTCTTGAATCATGCATTTTTTTTTATTGTTACTGGACTTATTTACAGGGACTAGATCACAGTTTATATCTATGACTGAACAATGGCATATGATATAACTACTACAGAATATTTGCCACATTGGGTTAAGGGATTTATGGGATCATTGGAAGTTGCTAGGCTAATGGCCCTAGGGCCCTTACAAGCCTAGCCAAGTTCTACCCTTATTTCCACAATAAGCACTTATTGCCCCTGTCAAAGAGGGACACAGGTAGAACCCCCGGGGTGAATTTACAGTTATCCATCCAATCGTCCAGATTGCATTTGAAGAGGGCCAATGAGGTGCTCTGTTTGACATGAAGTGGGAGTCTGTTCCAAAGGTGTGGTAACCTCTGGGAGATAAATCTGTCCCACCTGCAGGATCTATTAGTGTCACATACCAGGTAACACTGTACTTCTGAAAGGATTAATTTAATCTAATGCACCCTGAAGATAAAGAGGCAATACATGTTGTGGACAAGCAAAGATAGTAAGAGTAGTGTAATCTCAAAATAATGAATTAATCTGTTGTAGACAATACATATCTAACCGCTGAATCACAACCAAAATAGAAGTAGGCTGTCCTGTATGGTGAAATGAACTACTGTCAACAGAGGAAACACAAATTTATGCAAATGTGACTATAACAACACTTGTTTTCTGATTCATAACATTTGATTGTGATTGTGAACTATGGCATTCTGAAGACTAATGCATTAGTAAGTGCATCTAAACATACTACCAGACATAGTCAACAGGGTATCAGTATAACCCGGTCTGGAAATGCCATGTTAAAGGAAGATAGGTAACACATAAGAAGTTTCAGCAAAGCAACCTAGTTCATGCAATTATATAACAATAGAATGCTCTACCACCACCGAGGAGTGCCTTACTTAAAACAAATCACTTTATGTAAGAGATGAGTATGCCTGAACATTGTGGTGGTCCTTTCCCTTGGTTCACCCCCTTCTGTTACATGTATTTACACATTACTAGTGTGTAACTGCCCACCTGTGTTTCACTTGAAAAGTCACTTTATGTAAGTATTCAGTGCATCTAAACATTATGAATGTCCCTTCCTTTGGCTAGTCAGTTCTACTACCTATATTTTTATATGTTGTAGTACATGAGGCAAATTCACAGACGTTCTGCGAAATTTTGGACAGTAGATATATACTTATAAATGACTCACTGAAAGAAAGTGGAACCTAAAATGGCAGTTACATGCCACTGTAGAACTTGGAGTAAAGAGAACGGAATACTGGTATTTTCCACAAATTAAATCATGCTGCACTGGACATTGAAGTATTTCCTTTGTTTTTGCTCCGAGGCACAGACAAATATCTCATGGCTTATGCAAGAGCATTCAGATTACAATCTGCGACAGTAGAGCTATCAGAGTTGGTATATTTAATATGCAGGGGGTGTGTGGTGCAGGGGGGCTAGTCATACCTCTCAATTTCTTAGTGCTAGAAATCTGGACAAAGCCTGACAAAATGGGAAGTGGGGGTGAGACAAAGGCCCAAAAATAGGAATATATTTTAAATGTTGCTCTTATAAACTTAGAAAGTTGTTATAGTAAGAGTTTGTTTTAGCATACATTTTCTGAAGGATTTGAAGTCAGAAACTCAAATGCATGTCATTACTTAGTGACATCAATCCTCAGATCATCCTAGTGATCTGCCAGAAAAACACAAATTTTAAGAGGAAAAGGCCAAAAGTTGTTGTTCGTCTTTTCGGCTTTTCCCGGTTAGGGATCACCACAGCGGAACTTCGGTCCGCTAATGATTGGCAGTAGATTTTTATGGTGCCGAGGTGCGAGCCCGACGCCCAACCTTCAATGAAGGCACGCCCATTCATACATGTCTTTCGAATGCCACTCGACTGTGGGGAGGACATGCAGACTCAACACAGAAGGCACTCCAGCTGAGAATCGAACAGGAGAACCTCTTGCTGTGAGGCAACAATGCTACCGCTGCACCACCGCAAGTATGAACCAAAAATCTGGACATTCTGTGAAAATTTGTACAGTTGAGAGGTAACCTTGCCCCCTCTGAAAATGAAGGAAAAAAAATACTTGCAGTCTTTTCCATACCACCACATGCCTGCTTCACCTGTAAATCACTGAGGCTACACCTACTTCTGCGCATACCAGCCTGCAAGGTACTTCTGTAATACAATGCCATAAATAATAAAACAAGATAAGGTATATTGTAATCAGTCATGTTTGACAATTTCTACCTGCACCGAAACAACTTAGTTATGTTTATTGTTTATTCATGCTATATAAGTACAATTTTAGAATAATCTAACTTGTAATCAGTCTTGTTATGTTTAACAATGTTTATCTGTGTTGTAAGAGCTTATCTGTCCACGGTGGTGCAGCAGTAGCATTGTTGCCTCACATGAAGAGGTTCTCCTGTTCAATTCTCGGCTGGAGTGCAGGGAGTACCTTCTGTGTGGAGTCTGCATGTCCTACCCGTGGTTGGGTGGGCGTTCGAAAGACATGCGTAAATGGGTATGCCTTCGTTGAAGATTGGACGTCGAGCTGGCACCTCTGCGTTCATGAAAATCTACTGCCAATCATTAGCGGACTGGAATTCTGCTGTGCCGAAAGACAAACAACAACAACCTGTGTTGTAAGAGCTTAGTTAAGTTTGTGATCTATCATGCCATGTAAGTTCAGTTTTTCTATTTGTAATCTTGTAAACAGGAATGGAACTTTTCTCCCTGGGCCTCCGCTGAAAATGGGCTTCTAAACAAATGTAAAATAAATAAAATAATGGGGGAACAAAGGCCCAAGAATAGGGACACTTTTTAAAATACTGCTCTTACAAACAGAGAATTTATAGCGCAGGTTTCTTATTAGCTTGAATTTTCTGATGGGTATAAAGTGTGAAAATGAAATATCTGACATTTTCTGACTTCAACCCTCAATGACTTGCCTATAATTTGCCAGAAAACCACACATTTATGAGAAACGGACCCAAAATATGAGCAAAAATATGGACATTCTGCGAAAATCTATGCAGTTAGTGGTACCTACTCTCTTGACGGCTTTTCACGGTGGTTGAGCATTTTTGTGTCAGTTTGGCAGCTGAAGATGAAATTGTAAAGAGCAGCTGTTATTGGGGTATTTATTTCTGTATTTCTGTACCGAGATACTGATCTGATTCCTATGGACCCTTTCAGACACAGCCTGATAGTAAAGAAAATATATAGATAAAATATATATGTTATGGTTAAAGAGTAAAACTTCCGTAAAAAGTATGATAACCGTGAAGACCAGTGCACATGATAAAAGTTAATATGTGAGTAATGTAGACAAACATCTCCATGTTGCAGTTGAACTGACAGACCTGAGTTTAATTCAAAATTTAATAAATGCACACAGTTCTCCCTCTCTCAGTGTTAATGATTAAGATGAGCTGAGGTTTGTCAGGGTGTGCGTGTGTGTGTGTGTGTGTGTGTGTGTGTGTGTGCGTTCCCTGATACATTAGCATAACATTCACGATTAGTTTTCTTTTCCTTGCAGACTTGCACCTCTAGATTGCCGGGATACAGTCCATCTCTTCCTTTGACCCTTAGTTGGATAAACCAGGTAGAGAACAAACAAATGTGCTGTAATTACTAGGAAGCACATGAACTCTGTTACTGATAACTGGAAATGTAGTTAACATCGTACTTTATTTTGAAGAGCCACCCAAATCTAGTACACATCGCACACATTAATCTTCTTGTACAGGTGGAACTGGGCTTTGATTAAAACACACGTAATATCAGCATGAAGATACTCACTGGTAGAGATAGTGGTCAGAATTAGATTTAAAAATGGCATGGTCATGAAATGCTTATATTTATCACTGGAGCTGGGAAATACTGTACCCTGGTAGACCACACTATGATCTGTTATATAAAGTCATTACCACCAGGCTTGTTTCATGGTGTTTTTTATATCTTTGATTTTGTGGAGTATTGAAGTTCCTTTTATGAGGTATATAGGAACATATCCCTCAACCTCTTAGCACAAGAACTCTGGATATTTTTTAAATATTGCTTTTGTTAAACTTTGAATGTTGGCAGAATAACAGGTTTTGCATTGACATGCATTTTTTGAAGGATATGAAGACTGAAACTGAAAAGTGTTATTTAGTTCCTTCACTTCTCAATGATTTGCCAAAAATAAATCAAATTGTATGAGAAACACACCCAAAATGAGTCAAAAGTCTGGATAGCTGAGGTGTATGCTTAGGGAAAATACTGGGCAAGCCATTACAAGGATATAAGACCTAGCCATAAACACTATTAAATAGATGCACTTAAAAGTTTTGCCATCCTTTATGAGCACTTAATAGAGCTCTCCTCCCAAATCAAGCAGGGCCATAAGTGATAAACTTGGTATAAATTTGTGTCTACCCATCCAGTCATCAAACCTAGCCTTAACAGCTGACAAAGTAATATTTTGCCTAACCTGTAATGGTAAGTTATTTCATGAATTGGAAACACACTGTTAGCCATCCATCCAGTGGGTCTTGTTAGGTCCCTTGTATGTGAGTTTGTAGAAGCACTGGTTTTGCAAAGAAATAAGTCAAATTCAGATGTATCTTTTGTAGCTTGAAAAGAAGAGGCGTCCCTTCAGAGAAGTTGGTAGACTGTTGAGTGTAAGGAGAGTTGTGCCAATTTATTGGGACAGTCGAAGGATTTATGGCCTTTCTTTCTTTATGTTTTTGTTAACAATTGTTGGGATCTTTCCAACTGTGTGTTATGTCTAGATTTGTACATACCAAATGGGGCATTTTATTCAGTGATGTCTCTGATCAGGGAAAAGTAATAACACGTATTTGTTAATCAGGAGGGCCCACTGGGCACACACTCCCTTTTCAGTGGTGACCCAGAATCAATGTCTGGTTAAGTGGATTGTTCAAGTTCACACAGGAGGCAAATGAGGTCTGAGGAAATCAATAAAACCTTGTAGCACAGAAGCTACAGATCACAACCTTAACCTTCTGTGCCATCTGTCAGGCTTATTTGGATCTTGAAGATATTCCCTTAGAATTAGGCTACATAGAAGGATTTCTTGACTTTGGTGGAAACATTATGGCTGAATGTCAGAGAGCTGTCCATATTAAGTACCCAGATCTCTTTTGACTGTATCTGTTTGAAGAGGAGCAACTCTAATAATGTATGCAGTGAAAACGGTTTCTTTTTGCCAGATGCTACTTTGCTACACTTTTTGCATTTAGCTTGAGACTGTTTTCGGTAGACCAGCAGTACAGTATCTGTGGATAAGTGTATAATGCTGCCCAACTTATATCAAAGTCATCAACAAACTTGGTCAACCCCATTTCAGGGATTTTAATGTGGATGTCACTAATATAAATACAGAACAGGAGAGGGCCAAACTGATCATTGCAGTCCCCACTAGTTATCGTTTTACATTCAGAGATCTACCAGTAGCTTTCACTACTTGGGATTTCTTGGATAGCCAGATTGCAATCCTGTTGACAACTTAGGCATTTACATTAAGTTTGTCTAACTTTGCAATAATACCATTATGAGGGATAGTGTAAAAAACTTTGGCAAGGTCAAGATAAGCAGTGTGCACAGAGTGACCATAGTCCACAACCTCTGTAACCTTTTCAAAAAGTTTACTAAGTTAAGCAGACAGAATCTGCCCTTCACAAACCAAACGTAGTTGTATCATGATCAGTTAAGTTGCATATGTCTGCATAAATGAGTTGAGCGATGATGCAGTCTATAGCTTTGCATATGATGTTAGCGAGGCTGATGGGCCTATAATTATCTGGGTCTATAGAGGGGCCACCCTTTTGTAGATGAGTCACACTGGTTGTACTCCAAGCATCAGAGATAAACCATATGGATAGGCTAGTAGAGCCTGAGAAAGTGCACACTTACCAGTGATAAGAATAACAGGGTCTATATTATATCAACAAAATGAAAACACATTGAATACATCTTCATTGACCTGTTTTCAGCAAAAGTGAAACTCTGCGAACAATCATTACATATAAATTTTTCCCATGGTAAGTAATCAGTGGGCCATCTTCAGGAATTTGCCCTTTTCCCCACTGTAGTACGATCTCGGAGTTGGTATATTTAGTTAGGTGGGGTGTGGAGGGGGCTGTGGGATCATTGGGAAGTTACTAGGCTATTGGCCCTGAGGCCCTTACAAGCCTAGCCAAGATTTATCCCATGTTCCGACAAGTCAGCACCCAATTCCCCTGTCCAGCAGGAGCGCAGGTGAAATCCCAGGGGTGTATTTTCTGCTCCCCATGCAGTTATCCAGGTTGCGCTTAAAAAGGGATAATGAGGTACTTTGCTTGACGTGGAGAGGGAGTCTATACCACAGAAGAGGGAGTCTCTGGAACATAAATTTGTCCCACCAACAAGCCCTGTTGATGTCACAGATCAAGCTGAGGTTGCACATGCGAGTTACTCGAGTGGAGCTCAACTTGCGGATATGCAGCAGTCCCATCAAGGTGGGGTCTGAGATTGCTTTGTATGCCAGACAGAGGTCACCTCTGAGGAATCTGTATGAGACTAAGTAGAGTGACAAGGCTTTTAGCCTACCTGTGTAGGGCAGATGTTTGAGGCCCTGGATTCTCCTGGTGAGGACCCTCTGTGGTTTCTCCAGCTGCTGCACGTGATTTGTGAGGTACACGTCAAAAGGGGCATTGTACTCAATAATGAGCCCTATAAGGGAAGAATACAGGAATGTTATGACCTCCTTGCCCATGGATGAGATACCCATCCTAATGAGGTGGGCCATGTAGAAAGCCTTCTGTACAATGGCGGCAATATGGTGGTCAAAAGTCAGGTTGCTATCAACCTGGGTGCCCAATCTCTCATGACTGATAGCATGCTTAGGACCTTATCAATGTGATAATTTGTGGGGACATCACTCTCCCCAAAGAGGATGATAATGCACTTTTTGGCATTCAGTTTGAGGCCATGTTTCTCGCACCGGTCATTTGTTTGGATGTGGCCCTCTTGCAGGCTGTCCACACCACTAGGGAAGATTGTATGACAGCACCAAGCTTGCAATCATCTGCAAACTTGGTCATCCATAGCCCACTGGTTTTGGCCTGCACCTCAGAAAAGTATATCCCAAACAGAGGCCCCTCATTACGGGTCTACTGCTTGAGGTGACTTCCCCTATTTTGAATATATGGATTCTATTAGTAACCCAGTTTGCTACCCATCTGGTAACATACAGATTGATGCCTAGATGAGAGAGTTTACCTATTATACCTGAGTGGGGAATAGTATCGAAGGCTTTAGCCAGGTCAAGGTAGGAGGTGTTTTTATGTGATCATTACGTTGACCCACTACTTACTTACTGTGAGAAAAAATTTGATGTAACGATCATTCGCAGAGTTGTTCTTTTGCTGAAAATAGGTCAATGAAGAGGTATTTGATGCAACTGTCTAATCTTACTGTCAGGTTGCTTCTGTTGATCTTTCTTTCCCTCAAACACACACCTTGTCCAGAGCCGTTTTAAAACACAAAGCGTATCATTTTTAGTGATGGACAGAAGTATAGTATACAAACATTGCTGCACTGAATTCTAGTGCACTTTTCCATTCTAATGCCTGGTTATGCTTCACGCACTTTTGTTAATTTGTCTTGCACTATTACATATGCTGATAAACGATGCTTGAGAGTTGTGCACGTTAGACAAGAATTCCACTGTTTTGTCAGGCAGCATCTGCTGTCACACACAGAAACTGAAAATTGAATGATTACCTTGGCAGGGATTCGTAGACATGTTGCATATGACACATTGTGCATTTGGACTGAAATTACAACATACAGACTGTCTACGACTAGTAGTGATTCGTAGTTCCATGATGTGCTGCAGTGCAGTTACCCCAAATGCACACATAAGATACATATAAATGATTGCATAACTGCATGCAGGTAAAATATGGGGTATTAAAATAAGGTCCTAATGACATTAAAATGTAAGTAAGGTGAGCATAGTCTAATATGTGAACTTCTATTTATCTACACTTTGTTGCCCAGATTAGTCCCACTAGGCCAGTGACCCCTTTTTCTGAGAAACCTAAAGTGGTACACTACAAAAAAGCAAAGCATGTCACACATTTTGTAGTTGGATAGATATAGCAAGAATACTTGATGTCTTGGCAGCAGTAGTCACTCATCAGCACAATACTGAGCGTTGCTGGTTCCTACTAGGATGTGTGAGGTGCCATCCACCACTAATGTAAACAGTACTCCAGTGGTCGACTTGCCAAAATTTCACTAATCAAGAGATCTGGGAGGTTGTTTGGATGGATCCTGCATCCTGATTGACTGTGGCCTAGATAACTTGTCACCCGTACAGTTAATTGATAGGAATGTTTGGCCTTTCCATACCTGTGAGACTGAGGTATGATTAACACTTTTCCAAAAAAGTTACTGGGATCAGAAACCAGTTGGAACACATTGGGTATATCACAGGCCTTTGTCTCTACAGTACTCAAGTTTCTTTATTATTATGCTTTTATAGGAGGAGAATGACTGTTGCATAACACACCACAAGAGAGAGAATGCTGCAGTGCCTACGATGACATCAATAGCCCCCCTAAGGTACTGAGACTGGATGTCATAGATTGCCAACATGTAGCAGTAAAGGCTTCAGCCTGCCCATAGTGACAAAGGTTTGTGATCAGGAAAGGCTACTATTCCATTAACTGCTAGGTCATGTGTAACGCAGGTTGGAGCATAAGCAGTGCATCTGCGTAGTATTCCAGCAGTGTGCGCAAGTCGCATCCAGTACATATTTTGGTTATATTGCCACTGCATGAACATTGAAATTCCACTGGGCTTTCTAGTTGGTAAGTGGAAGCTCACTGTTTACTGTCCAGATAGAAAACTGCTTTCCTGCTGTGTCCAAATGTAGTAACCCCTGATATACATACTTTGTTGCAGGTGCTGCTGAATACCTACTGGTAACACCTCAAAATGGTGGTGACCCACCTTTCCTTGTTAGCTGTGTATATGTTTGTGTGTGTGTGTGTGTGTGTGTGTGTGTGTGTGTGTGTGTGTGTGTGTGTGTGTGTGTGTGTGTATATATATATATATATATATATATATATATATATATATATATATATATATGTGTGTGTGTGTGTGTGTGTGTGTGTGTATGCATATGTTTGCACTTGTATATAAAAATGTGTGTGTATATAATATATATGTATATATTGGGTGTATGTTACTTAATCAAAAAACATAACATACCGAATTACAACACACTGAGGACAAATGCTTGAAAAGCATCTGATTGTATGAAAAAAAAAGTAATGTAACCTCCTCTTTTTTGTGTTTGTAGGGGGGAGGCAGCAATCTCCCCCACATCCCCTGTTAATTATATACACCATCTCTGAGACTGCACTGCAGTAGGGAAAGAGTAAATTCCCTTATCCTCCCTACACTGCAGTGTCGCTTTAGAAATAAAATCCAGGATATGTGATAAGCTGATTTTCAATCACAATAGCCGCTTTTATTTTATTTGAACAGAAAATGTTCTACGAAATGAATGTGTGTGTGTGTGTTTGTAGCTATGTGTGTGCATGTGCATATATTACACACACACACACACACACACACACACACACACACACACACACACACACACACACACACACACACATACACACACACACACAATCCAACTATATCTGTATCTGTGCTGTTTCACCATATTCTTAAACAATGGTGCTTCTCCTACTGGCTGTGTGTTTGTATGTTTATATGATTTCCCCGCATTTTGTCGAATATAGTTTTTGCCAACAAATGCTAGGCGTGGTGTATAATGCCAAACATACAGATAGCCCCGCTTGGTCAAATTGTTGATGGTATCTTACATTGACACTGGTGAATGAGGTTTGGAGGGGGTGAGAGTGTTTGTGTGTGTGTTTTGAGAGATGGTTAAGATTGGGGATAGGTTTTGTATATTTGTGTGCGAGTGTGTGTATTTTAGGGTTAGTGTCATGATTTTGTAAGGGGGTGGATGTACTGCTGGTAGTCTGTATTTGTGTGTGCGAGTCTGTCTTGTGTAGTGGTAGTGTTACAAGAAGGTTTTTTTAAGGTAAGAGTCCCTCAGCCTTCCATGGGTGCTAACCCTAACCCTGCCTCTTCCCCCAGCCCTAACCATGCACCTTTATTTAAAAAAAAAAACTTGTAACCCTGCCACTATTCAGATGAATTTACAGCTAGTGTTATGGGGGTTTTAGTGTGAAAGTTGAGGAAAGGAAATAATATCGAACATATAAAAGATTTCAGTATGGAAAACTATGTATTTTCAATCTTCTTATGCTGTTTTTTTTACATTCAACATTAAGTGTGTTTGGTTATACATAAGACAACTGTGTTTTTACAAATATATACATTGTGTGTGAATATACACACACATTTCAACTTTAACCATGTCCTGAGGCTCGCCTAATCTATCTACTCATCGTTATATTATAGACCATGCAACAACATTATTTCCTACAGGTTGTGGTAGGATCATACTGTAATGACACTGTGACACTGCCCTCTGTAACATGTGTATAGACAACAGAAGTAGGCTTTGAGCAGGCTGAATATATGCTCTAAGATGTTGCAGTTTCAGGCATTTCCAGTGTCATAGTGCTGCTCAGCAAACCACTGGTGCTACAGCAGATATCTAGCAGCACCTGCAGCAGAGTATGAACGTGAGGGGGTTACCAACAGGTGTCCACATGAGGGGGATACCAACAGGTGTTCACATGAGGGGGTTACCAACAGGTGTCCAGCACTACCTGCATCAGAGTATGAATGTGAGGGAGTTACCAACAGGTGTTCATCACCACCTGCATCAAGTGTGAACATGAGGGGGTTACCAACAGATGTATAGCACTACCTGCATCAGAGTATGAATGCGAGTGGGTTACCAATAGGTGTCCATCACCACCTGCATCACAGTATGAACATGAGGGGGTTACCAACAGGTGTATAGCACTACCTGCATCACAGTATGAACATGAGGGGGTCACCAATAGCTGTACATCACCAGCTGCATCAGAGTATGAACATGAGGGGATTACCAACAGATGTACAGCACTACCTGCATCACAGTATGAATGCGAGGGGGTTACCAACAGGTGTCCATCACCACCTGCATCAGCATATGAACATGAGGGGGTTACCAACAGGTGCCCAGTGCTATCTACATCAGAGTATGAATGCAAGGGGGTTACCAACAGATGTATAGCACTACCTGCATCAGAGTATGAATGCGAGGAGGTTACCAACACGTGTCCAGTACTACCTGCATCAGAGTATGAACGCGAGGGGGTTACCAACAGATGTCCATCACCATCTGCATTGGAGTATGAACATGAGAGGGTTACCAACAGGTGTCCAGCGCCACCTGCATCAGAGTATGAATATGAGGGGGTTACCAACAGGTGTATAGCACTAACTGCATTACAGTATGAACATGAGGGAGTTACCAATAGGTGTCCCTCACTACCTGTATCAGAGTATGAACATGAGGGGGTTACCAACAGGTGTCCAGCACTACCTGCATCAGAGTATGAATGTGAGGGGGTTAGCAACAGGTGTCCATCACCACCTGCATCAGAGTATGAACATGAGGGGGTTACCAACAGGTGTCCATCACCACCTGCATCAGAGTATGAACATGAGGGTTTACCAACAGGTGTCCAGCACTATCTGCATCACAGTATGAACATGATGGGTTTACCAACAGGCGTCCATCACCTCACCACCTGCATCAGTGTATGAACATGAAGGGGTTACCAATAGGTGTCCAGCACTACCTGCATCAGAGTATGAATGCAAGGGGGTTACCAACAGATGTATAGCACTACCTGCATCAGAGTATGAATGCGAGGAGGTTACCAACACATGTCCAGTACTACCTGCATCAGAGTATGAATGCGAGAGGGTTACAACAGGTGTCCATCACCATCTGCATTGGAGTATGAACATGAGGGGGTTACCAACAGGTGTCCAGCACCACCTGCATCAGAGTATGAATGTGAGGGGGTTACCAACACGTGTCCAGTACTACCTGCATCAGAGTATGAATGCGAGGGGGTTACCAACAGGTGTCCATCACCATCTGCATCAGAGTGTGGACATGAGGTGGTTACCAACAGGTGTCCAGCACCACCTACAACAGAGTAGGAACGTGAGAGGATTACCAACAGATGCCCAGCACTACCTGCATCAGAGTATGAATGTGAATGGGTTACCGACAGGTGTCCAGTATTGCCTGCAGCTGAGAATGAACATGAGGGGGTTATCAACAGGTGTCTAGCACCACCTGCATCAGAGTATGAATATGAGGGGGATACCAGCAGGTGTCCAGCATTACCTGCATCAGAATATGAAGACAGAGGGGTTACCAACAGATGTCCAGCACTACCTGCATCAGAGTATGCATGTGATGGGTTTACCAACAGGTGTCCAGTACTACCTGTATTAGAGTATGAACGTGAGGAGGGGTTACCAATAGGTGTCCAGCATTATCTGCATTAGAATATGAACATGAGGGAGTTTCCAACAGATGCCCAGCACTACCTGCATCAGAGTATGCATGTGAGGGGATTACCAACAGATGTACAGCACTACTTGCATCAGAGTAAGAATGTGAATGGGTTGCAAGCAGGTGTCCAGTACTACCTGCAGTTATGTATGAACATGAGGGCTACCACCTGTAAAGAGGAGGCTTGTATTAGTAGGGTAGGTTGAACTACAAGCAAAAATGTATCCTACTTGCACCATACAGTCAGTAATAAAAGGGAATGATTGTGGGACATTTATGAGGACACATACAGCAGGTGTATGTGCCAGTATGTATAGAGTAAAACTGTCATCTTTGCGGCTGACTGTTGGTCTCCCCTTCCTATCAAACAGTGGTCCTACCCAAACATATTGAGTGAGGGGCACATGTGTAGGTACATGACTGCTGTATTTCCCAGTGTAGGGCAGCACATACACTAGACAGGCAAGATTACTGTAACATTACCGTAAAAGTGATGGGTACATACAGTGACAGATTGTCAGTAGCTGCTACACACATGGGATGCAGCAACATGAATACATGCGGCTGATAGACTTTTGTAATGTGACTTCCAATACAAGTGTCACACCCTTAACACTGTAGGAAAAAATGGTTATCACACACTAAGTGCTGTGTGCCTCTTCACACTGCATATACATCTGAATAACGCTGCTACTCCTTGTAGTACCGGTGTCTCAATATGCAAAATGGCGTCCCACAACTTTGTAGTATAACCTAGAATGTGGCCTGTAAGGCTTTGCAAGTTAATTATACATATGTGTGAAGCAAGGAAATTAGGTCAGAAGGCATGAATGTCTGTGAATAACTATTTCACTTCCACACATCTGTAGTGGTTTACCTTTACAAGGTCACAAATAAATTATGAGACGAGTCAAATATCCGACTCAAAATGTCTGAAACTACACCGTTGACTGTTGAAAGCAGGAAAGTGCAACACAACAAATTCGACATTCCGTGAATGTTGAATTGTTGTCAAAACAAACAACACTTTCCAGATGTCTCCAAACAGCGATATGCAGGGGGGTAAGCCCCCCTGCACCCCCCACACCCCCTGCTAATTTAATATACTAACTCTGAGAGATCGCACTACAGTGAGGGAAGAGGTACATATTCAGATCCCCACTGTAGCGCTATCTGCACTCATAATGCCGATTTCAAATGAGCGAATGCCATTCGCTTACTTGAAATCTGCATTATTTTTTTTGATATAGAAAAATCTTGCCGTTGTACTTTCAGACTTTTTAGCATTGCAGAAAATGATCGTGACCATTTAAAGGTAAACTATCTGTAGCATAAGGTCCAGTCTTTACTCTGTGGCGCGCTTGTGTGCATTAATTCATGGCCATTAGGTTGTGCTGAAGACCAATGTCGGTATATGTCATGTTACTTCATGAGTAGTTGCAACGCAGAAATCACATTGTAAGTGTGATTCACAGCTTATCATTTTGTTCCTTGTAAAAGTGACACCATTTTCAAAGTGATTTAGGAGAATGGTAGCTAGCTTTTACTAATGCACTAAGGTGACAATTTGTTTCATCTCTCCCACAGCTGTTTAGAGAGTGCCTGCTGGGCTTGTTTGATGGTGTTTTAAGAGTAGCTGCTGACTATGACCTGGCTGAGGAGCTCTGCATAGACATGGACAAAACAGGAATGGGAGTACAATATAAGCATTGTTATGATGCCAGGCAGTGCAGGAATGTGGCTATCTCTAGGTATTGAAAGTAAATGTTTAGCAACAATGCTCCATATGTCATAGTAGAGTGATTTTTTTCTAAAAGTATTTTATTTTTTTATCCTGTTTTAGGTTTAGGAGTCCTGCTGCTACTGGCTAATATTTGTTAAAGCAATCTTGGGATTTATGTGTCTGCTGCTATCTGGGTCTTCTTTGCCTGGTGATGATGACACTGCATGTTATATATGTCCACTATATATTGTGGGGGTGGTTGCAAGGCCATGTCCTGGAGTGTGGTTAGGCTGCAGCATATCATGGTGCGAGCACAGTATTTAGTGTGTCCTTGTGTATCTTAATGTATTTGCAGGGAATACATACTTGCCTGTTGCCTGTCATGGCCTATTGGAAATAAGTATGGAATTATTTAAGTATGGAATTATATCTGTTGTTCCAGCATCTCACCTTACATTTATCATGGTTCTTTGGTGTTCACTTTCTCTTGTCAGCATAAGCAGTGTATGTGACAAATTGCGTTTTCTGTAGTAAACAAGAAAAGCTTGCAGCTAACCATGATCGATCCCATTCACAAGTGCTGACATGTCCATTTTTCAGTCCAGTATCAGGCTAGATTCACTTATGGATGTCTATGCACTTTTGTGTCCTCGCTCTTAGTCCAGACCATAGATTTTCTAAGTGGGCACCCCCAGTGTGTCCCACCTGTATTGCAGCTGTGATTGAGATGCTTAAGGATGAAGTTGGGAATGCCTTGCTGGTAGGGATCCTGACCCCTTATTGGCAAGTAGCCTGCCTGCATTTCTTGAAGTAGCCAAGCTGCTCCTGCAGCCAAGTGGTGGAGAGAGCAGTGGGTGGGTATATGGCCTCCCTGATTTATCAGATGCTGATCGACCCCTATAATGTCCCTGTGGACTGACATGGAGATGGCATGCCAACTGCTAATACTCCACACAGTACAACTAAAAACACACATGCCAGTGTCTCACCAAGTTAGCCATTAAGGCATAACACATAACCAAATGTACTACCCATAGGTGATTCCATTGCGGAATACACTGATGTGCCACTAATCAGTTTGGATAAGGAGAAGGTCATGGTTAGCTTTCTGTCTGGTGCCATGTTCCAGAACATCACACAGGCACTCAGGTCTTTCAGCAGCAAGTATTGTTATGACTTGTTGGTGTGAATGACTTGAGATGTAGTACCTCTCTGAACTATATGAAGTGAGACATGACTGAGCTCTCTGATTGTGTCCCAGGCAGGCATGTCCCTAGCCTTAAGCAGCATACTACCCTCACTGAGGATGATGCTGTAATACAAGCAAAAGATGACTGACTTCAACAATTGGCTTAGTTTCTGGTGCCATTTAAAGGGGATCCAGTTCCTGTTTGCCTGGGATGATATGGTTGATAGACTTCAATGTTTTGCCATAGACATTCTTCACTTGTCACCCCTAGGAGTTTGGCTTCAGGCAAAGGCTCTTCCTTCCCCCAGTGCCTTTTTTAGGCAATGTAACAAGTACAACATTTCTAGCGTAAATTGCTCCTCAAAAACCAACATCAGGGTCTTGCTGCTAAATGCTAGGAATGTAAACCTAAAATTCCACTCATTGGAAGCTGCCCTCACCTTAGATGTCTGTGCTGTCAGAGACCTGGTTTAAGGCTGTGGAAAGCACCCCACCCATACCGGGTTACAATGCGTTCCACTCGCTCAGACCAGCAAATGAGAGCAGGAAATCCAAAGGAGGAGGAGGAGTATCAATTTTTATTATTAAAGACAAATACTCCTCAAGATTTGTAAGTGTTAATAAGTCCCTTGAACTACTCCAAGTACAATTTACTGTAGGTAAAACTTCTGTTCAAGTTACTGCCAGCTATAGGACCCCCTCTGTGAACCAGGACACCCACAATGCCTACCTGTACCTCCTGGAGTCCTCAATATATCACCAAAAACCCTTGTTTTGTGAGACTTCAACTACCCATCAATAAACTGGTCTAACTACACCTGTACCAATGCACTCACCCAGAGATTCTTGAACTTTGTAAACTCTAATGCCTAAGACCAGTTAGTTGACACCCCCACTAGGGGTTCAAACATTCTGGATCTAGTACATATGAACATGAGTGATCACTGCACCACCCCAAGGTTACAGTCATATCTAGTGAGATCTGACCACAAGTCAGTCACGCTAGAAGTAGCAATCACGTCTGACCCTCCCCCAGCTGAAACTAGACTAAAAAATTCTCCAAAGCTAACTACAATCTCTTATGAAAAGATATTACTAGTTTCACAGCTCCTACCCCTACTGATGACAATGATGCCTATGCTGAGTTTTTTTTACCAAAGCCCTGTATAATCACCTTCACAGCTGGATCGACTCAGCTGTACCTGACAGGATAAAAGTATATTCCTCATGAAAGAACAAGCCTGCTTGGTGCACATCTGCCATAAACAGGCTGTATAACAGGAGAAAGAAACTGCTGTATAAAAGCAGTAGGAGAAGGTCCCCAAACTCAAAGGACTCCCTGCTTGGCCTAAATAAGCAAATAAGACACCTAATAAAAAAAAAATCCAAAGCCAATTATAAATCTCAATTGGCCGCTATAGCCAAGCATGACCATAAGGCATTCTTCGGCTATCTCAGCAACATCAAAGCAAAATCCCAGATTTGCACAGAACTTTTTTGTCCCCCCCCCCCAAGAAATATCTAAGGAACAGGCCCTTAATGCCCTTTCCAATGCTAAAAACATGGCCTCTATGGGACCAGACAACATCCTTGGCTGCATCCTAAATAGCTTAAAGCAAGAGTTAGTGCTACTTCTGAGTACCTTCTTTAACCACAGTCTAAGCACTGGCTATATTCCTGCAGATTGGAAAACTCCCACTCTCATCCCCTTCCACAAAGGGGGTTTCTCTTCTGACCCCAAGAATTAAAGACCCATAAGTCTGACCAGCCTCATATGCAAGGCCATGGAGAGAATCATCATGGGCCTTATGAACAAGGATATAGGAGACTCCAAACACTAGACCCATCCCAGTTTGGTTTTGTCAAAGGAAGAGCATGCTTACTAAACTTGGTATAC
The DNA here is from genome assembly GCF_019279795.1 of Protopterus annectens. Lineage (NCBI taxonomy): Eukaryota > Metazoa > Chordata > Ceratodontiformes > Protopteridae > Protopterus > Protopterus annectens. The sequence goes on from NC_056732.1 coordinate 1,771,760,414, forward strand.
TTCTTCGAGACAGTCATCAAAGCCCTGGAAGATGGCAAAACTGTGCATACTGCCTGTTTAGACTTAGTGAAGGTCTTCAACACCATTCCCCACTCTGGTATTATTGACAAACTCTCCCAGCTGAATGTAAACCAGTATATAGTCTGGTGGGTTGCAAACTGGCTCACCAATAGAAAGCACACAGTTAAAATAGGGGACTTTTGTCCACCTTCAGACCAGTAACCAGTGGAGTACCACAGGGCTCAGTGCTGGGGCCCCTATTGTTTACTTTTCAGAAGTACAGGCCAAAACAAAGGGTGCATGGCTAAAAATGTTTGCTGATGACTGCAAACTGGGCGTGATCATTGAATCCCCTAGTGACATTGACACCCTCCAGGAAGGTCTTATTCAAACCAACGATTGCTGCTAAAGTCATGGGCTCAAGTTAAATGCTAAAAACTGCATCATCATCATCATCATCCCCTTTGTCAAGGGAGACACCCCTGCAAAGTACCACATTAATGACAACACCTTAAGTAACCAATCAGTGGTAAGAGATCTGGGCATACAGGCTGACAGCAATCTTTTCTTTGACTACCATGTTTCCTCAGTGGTAAGGAAAGCCTTCTTTGTTGCCATCTCATCAATAAGGGCATTGCCTCCCAAAAAAAGAGGTTATAACCCCATATACTCCTACCTTATCAGCCCAATTACAGAGTATAATACACCCTTTGGTATGTACCTCGCCAGGCACGTCTGATTGGAGAGGCCTCAGAGGTACCTTGCAAAGAAAATTCAAGGTGTCCAACACCTGTCCTATGCTGACAGACTAAAATCCCTGGCACTGTACTTTGTGTTGTACAGACTATTCAGAGGTGATTTCTGCCTAGGCTATAGGGCAGCTACTGATCCTGCCCTGATGGAAATGCTACACATTAGCAAGACAAATGGTACTAGCACCTGCTCTAGCGACCTCAGCATGAGAATCAATATTAACAGGACCTGCTGGATAGACAAGCAATAAGCTTCCAATCCTAGTAAAACAGACACCCTTCACTGACTCTTTTCAAGTGTAATCTGTATTATTGGATGGGGAATCACAAATTGACCCCTGGGGTTTCTCCTGCGTCCCTTCTGGACAGGGGCAGCAGTTGTTGAGTAAGGTTTGCTAATAGCACCATTACAAGAGGGGGGAAAAAACTTGGCTAGGCTTGTAAGGGCTTCAAAGCCATTAGCCTAGCAACCTCCTATAATCCTACGCAATATGTTCCTTTTTTCTCCTGCCCTGTGTGTTGCCCACCCCTCCACATCAGTTTGTCTTCTCTCTCTTACTGTCTGTATCATGTCTCCCTGTCTTAGTGTGTTTACTTCCAACCCTGTTTGTCTGTCACCATATGCTTTTGTTACCCCCTTACTTCCTTTTCTTGGCTTTCACCCTTCTACCCGTTCTCGTCTCTCATTTAAAAAAATGGGTTCCTGTCCCTGCAAAAAATAAATAAATAAATAAATTGCCACCCCCACCTTATAACTACTGTGTGCTTATCCTTTTGTGTGTTCTTCCTGCTTTCTCCTACTTTGCTATATACCTCTTTCCTTCTATTTTATTAAATAAACCGACATCTAGCTGCAAATACTATGACCATTTGGCTTTATGCTATCATGCAGACAGGCTTGCAATAAGTGCCATAAGCATGGCTTCTTATTGAGATATAGCAGCCTGACTTCTACCTTCATTTACCTACTGTGTGACATTGAGCAGGATTGTGCTTTGAAGAATTTGGGCTAGGCTCCTTATGAACCCGTTGTCATTGTTTGCAATCCATGGCAATTTCAACAGCACATCACTTTTAATGCAGCATAGGCAATTTAGCCTTCAAGGGTAGCAGGCACTGCATTTGTTAAGTGAAGCACTGAAATGCAAAGTTGTTTGCCAGCAGTAACATTCGCTTTAGTAATAGTTGTCTTAATGTGGAATTATTCAGATGACTTTTTAACTCCTGTAGAGATTGTGCATATTGACTTGCTTATCTTATCAGATGGTTAATGTTTCTTATGCTTTCATAAATACTCTACTATTTAAAACTGTGATGCACCTGGCTGGATCTTATGGCATGATACTAGTGTTTAATGTAGTTCTACCAAAGCTACCAATAAAGTACATGCAGTTTACTGATAACAATAAGGGGTACACCATTAACAAAGTGGCTGCAACGGCTTGTGGGGGTAAGTCTCTCCATGGATGAAAGTGCTTTTATTCTTTAATCATCTGGTCATTTTTTAGTTTGTCTTTAATCTGGCTTTTCAGGACTAATGTGTGTGTGAATTAAGAATACTTTGCTTACTGTGTGTTTGTGTGAAACAAATGTAAAACATAAGACTTTGGTCATTACTATTTTTTTGTACACAGACCTCTGAGAAGGATGCAGTCAATAAAATAGCTATAATTGCTAGGTTTGGTAGATGCCTGTAGATAAAAATTACTGACCCTGCTGAACTGATAAAGATAAAAAGTAATTACTCCATCTTTGCAGGACTTGTATGTACTGTAGACATTTTATCGCAATCAGACACATGATGTGTACACAGCCAATTTAGTGGCCGTAATCGTTGAGTCCACGCAGCCTATCTAGACCTTGCCAAGGCCTTTGACACCATCCCCCACTCTGGAATCATAGATAAACTTACTAAGCTGGGCATTAATCCCCACATCACCCAATGGGTTGCTAACTGGCTTACTGATAGAACCCACACTGTAAAAGTAGCCAACTCCAAATCCAGCTCCAGACAAATGACAAGTGGAGTACCTCAGGGTTCAGTCCTGGGACCGCTCTTGTTTGGCATCTACTTCTCTGAAGTACAGGCCAACACTAAGGGACTCTGGCTAACAAAGTTTGCAGATGACTACAAACGGGGAGCCATTATTGAATCCCCAAATGATGTGGATAGTCTACAAAAGGGCCTTACAGAATCAGATGCTTGGTGCCAGAGCCATGGGCTCAAGCTCAATGCCAAGAAATGTATAGTTATCCCCTTTGGGAAAAAACATGTATCCATGAATTACCATATAGGTGGCAGTACACTAAACACCAAAAGTGTGATAAGAGACTTAGGGACACAGGTGGACAGTGGTCTCACCTTCGATAACCACATCGCCACAACAGTCAGGAAATCCTTCTATGTGGCACACCTCATCACTAAGGGCTTTTCATCCAGAAAAAAGGAGGTCATTGTCCCACTGTACTCATCCCTCATTAAACCCATTATAGAATGCAACACCCCATTTGGTATGTACCTCTCAAGGCATCTGCAACAACTGGAAAGGCCGCAAAAATACCTCACTAAAAGAATCACAGGCCTAAAGCAGATGCCCAACACTGACCGCCTTAAAAATCTCCAGCTATACTCTGTCACATATCGTCTACTCAGAGGCGATCTCTGCTTAACATATAAGGCCATGTCAAACCCAGAGCTGTTGGACATGCTACACTTAAAGAAATTCCAATCCCTCAAAGCCACACACTCCAGGGATCTAAACCTTGTCATCACAATAAACAAAACCTGCTGGAGGGATAGGTTCCTGACCCAGAGACTCCCCAGACTCTGGAATAGATTGCCCATACATGTCAAGCAGAGTGCCTCTTTGGCCCTCTTTAAAAGGAACCTTGATGATTGGATGGGAGAAAGGAAATTCACACGCGGGGATCACATCAGTTGCCCTGCTAGACAGGGGTCCAGGGAAGTAAATAGTGTGGGAAGAACTAGCCAGGGAATTGTTATGGCTAGGCTTGTATAGGCCCTAGGGCTGATAGCCTAGGACCAACCTATGAACCTATGAACCTATGAGTTCAGATATTGGTGGATTGTAAAGACAGCAGTTTGAGTGGCTGTTTTTGGTTGAAATATTCTGAAATTGATACTTTTGTCATTACTGGCTCATACATTTTGGTTCGCTTCGTACTGGAAAAGATTTGTTTGTTTATGTTGTTTGTTGTTCAAAACAGCAAATTTAAAATGCACTCTAAAATGTTGCCATATTAAGCAAGAAATATCAGCAAATAGATGCAAAAGTCTGGAAACTTAAATTTTCCCTAGATGTCTGTCAGTAGAACCCTCCTAAGTCTCCTGTTAATCTGCAGGCAATGCAGCGGCATACTGAGCAGCATCACCACAGCTCTTCACCCTTAACTCTCAACAGAATAAGTCCCTCTGTTATCCCTACATCATAAACTGATCTAACTTACCAACTCCCCAACAGTACTAGGGTATAAACCTGCCATTATGGATGGTCACTTTGCCACCATTTCTGTGGCCAGACAACTGTGGGTAAAACTGCCTTCCAGTTTATAGCCTGCTACAGACCACCCTCCCAAACACAGGAACCCCACTTGGCCTTCCTGAGAATACTGGAAAATATGAAGGTCTCTCCAAACACCATTATATTGGGTGACTTCAACTACCCAAACATAGACTGGGAGCATTACTCTAGCTCCAACACCCTAGCCCAAAGGTTCCTAGAATTTATAAACTCAAATGCTATGGAACAACTTGTTACCACTCCCACAAGAGGGGAAAACATACTGGACCTGATCATCACCAACATGGGGACACTATGCTCCAGACCAGAAGTGTATCCCTCACTGGTAAGATCAGACCATAAACTAATCTCACTGGATAGTCACATCCCGACCCCACCCCCTGCCCAGAAAACCACAGTGAAAAACTTCTCTAAAGCAAATTTCACACGCCTCAAAACCGAGGCGAAATCCTTCAAAGCCCCCGGGCCTGTGGAAAATACGGCCCAGACAGCAGAATCCTTTATAAACGCATTCTATGAACACCTTCAGGAATGCATGGATCACGCAATCCCAAATAAAACCAAGACCCAATCCTCCAAAGGCAGACGTCCTGTCTGGTGGACCCCAGCCATAAACAAACTATACAATAGAAGGAGGAAGCTACTACATGATAGAGCAAAATCCCAAAAAGGGAAGGCATCTCTGATCAGTATTAGCAAGAAACTACGGGCACTCATAAAATCGTCTAAGGCCAGCTTCGAGAGAAAAATTGCACAGGACACTAAGGATAATCACAAGGCTTTCTTTAGTTATGTTAGGAACCTGGGTGGGAATTCCCAGATATGCTCAGAATTAGTCCAAAATGACAAAAAATACACCGAGCCCACAGACATTGCCAACATCCTAGCTGACAGGTTCAGTGCAAACTTCTCCCCCCTCTCCCCATCAAAAGGACAAATATCTATCCCAACAGAGTGCTGCCCCCCTGACATCTCAGATGCTCAGGTAAGAGCCGCCCTCTCCAAAGCAAAAAACACAGCATCAATGGGACCAGATGGTGTCCCGGGCTGCGTCCTACATGAACTCCAAGAAGAGCTAAACCCAAACATAAAACTACTGTTCAATCTTAGCCTTACTACAGGATATGTACCCAAAGAGTGGCGTACAGCAACAGTGGTCCCTCTCCACAAAGGTGGTGCCTCAACGGATCCTGGAAACTATCGCCCCATAAGCCTGACTAGCTTGGTCTGCAAAGCTATGGAAAGGATCATCATGGACCTCATAAATAAAGATATTGGGGACCTACAGACACTGGATCCTACCCAGTTTGGCTTTGTTAAGGGCAGATCCTGCCTCTTAAACCTGGTCGATTTCTTTGAAACAGTCACCAAGGCCATTGACGAGGGGAAAGGGGTCCACACAGCCTACCTGGACCTCGCAAAAGCCTTCGATACAATACCCCACTCGGGCATTATAGATAAGCTCACCAGCTTAAATATAAACCCCTATGTCACTAGATGGGTTGCAAACTGGCTCAAGGACAGAACCCACATGGTTAGAATTGCTGGAGCCATGTCAGACTCCAAACCAGTTACAAGTGGCGTCCCACAAGGCTCAGTCCTGGGACCTCTCTTGTTCGGTATATATTTCTCGGTCGTACAGGCCAACACGGAAGGACTGTGGCTGACCAAGTTCGCAGATGACTGCAAACTGGGCGCCATAATCAACTCTCCAGCCGACACAAGCATCCTCCAAAAGGGCCTCATAGAAACAGACAACTGGTGCCAGAGCCATGGCCTCAAGCTAAACGCCAAAAAGTGTATAGTCATCCCCTTTGGCAAAAACAAAGTGCCCACAAATTACCACATAGGTGGTAATCCATTAAGTACAGAAGAAGTCATTAGGGACCTGGGGACCCAAGTTGATAGAAATCTCTCATTTGACAACCACGTGGCCAGAGTGGTTAGAAAAACATTTTATATAGCCCACCTAATCATGAAGGGATTCACATCTAGATCAGGGGAGGTCATCGTACCTCTTTACTCATCCCTCATCAGGCCCATAATTGAGTACAATGCCCCTTTTGGGTTGTACCTTACCAGACACCTGCAGCAACTGGAAAGACCCCAAAAGTACCTCACCAAGAGGATCAAAGGGCTCAAACAGATGCCATATGCTGCCCGGTTAAAGAAACTCCAGCTCTACTCAGTCGCATACCGCCTGCTCAGAGGCGATCTGTGCCTGACGTATAAAGCCATGTCCAACCCGGAATTAATGGACATGCTGCACCTCAGAAAATCCAAATCCCATCGAGCTACACGCTCGAGAGACTTGTACCTCAGCACTGAAATAAATAGGACATGCTGGAGGGACAGATTCATAACCCAGAGGCTCCCTTCACTCTGGAATAAAATCCCAGTCCAGGTTAGGCAGAGTCCCACATTGACTCTCTTCAAGAGGAATCTTGATGAGTGGATGGGAGATCGTAGGTTTACCCCGGCTATCACTTCTGTGTCACTGTTAGACAGAGGCACAGTATACTAACCTCAAAAAAAGGCATAGCAAAATTAATTTAAAATGGGTGGCGAAAGCCAAACACACTCTGGCTAGGCTTATAAATGCCCTAGGGCAGATAGCCTAGTATGAACCTATGAACCTATGAACATCCTGAGGCAATGTAGTAATTGTCTCATGTATACTGACAACCACTTAGTCCTGAAACAAACAAATACCATATATGAGAGCTGTAATTACAGTATCAATTTGGAAACCATCCTCTCACGTAACGAAAAACAAGACATCAAACATGTCAGCTCACGCACCTCACCTCTCACACAAGTTCAGGACACAACAAATAAACCCACATATGCAGAGGTACTCACTAGAAGCCTACCAAAAGATCAGAGACATCCCAAGTGCAAATTATCTGCACACCCCTCAACATGTATAGAAACCACTTCACATAACACGCATATCAATGTCTCACCAAATAAGCCCCCAAGGCAAAACACCTCAAAACCTAATGTCTTGGTCATAGGAAACTCCATAGTGAGACACATAGATATCCTCCTCACCGGGCTGGACAAGGAGAAGGTCACGGTCAGCTGCCTATCGGGTGCCAGGATCTGATAGATCACGTATGCATTCAGGTCATTCAACAACAAGTACCATTATGACTAGTCCATGTTGGGGTGAATGACATGAGACTTGCCTCACTGGACTATAGAGACATGACTGAACTCTCAGATTATGTGTCCCAGCCAGGTTTGACCCTAGCCGTAAGCAGCATTCTACCTTCACCCAGGAGCAGGAGCAATTGGCTTAACTTCTGCTGTCTTTCCAGGGGGATCCAGTATTTGTCAGTCTGGGAAGACATGGTTGACAGGCCACGCTGCTTTTCCAGAGATGGTCTGCACATGTCTCCCCTAGGCTTTCGGATATTGGCTCAGGTGCCCACCTCCCCCATAGTGCCTTTTTTAGGCAATGTCAAAATAAAAAAAATTCCAACACAGCAAGATCCACTCAAGACAAACTCAAGGTTATGCTGCTTAATGCTAGGAGTGTAAACATGCAACTGCACTCCCTGGAAGCATTCCTCACCTTGGAAGACAATGATGTCTGTGAAGTCACTGAACCATGGTTCAATGCTGCAGAAAACACTCCATCTGTGCAAGGCTACAATGCCTTCCACATGTTCAAACCTCAGAATGAGCATGAAAGAAACAAAGGTGGATGTGTATCCATCTTCATTAAAGCCAAGTACACCTCCAGACTGGTCAAACAGTACAACTTTCTCAAACTACTGCATGCTCAATTAACTATAGGCAAAACACCCTATAGGTCCTCCTCCCTGAACCAAGAAAAAAATAAGTTATGTCTTACCATAATGTTCCATCTGTGTTGTAGATCTTCATTCATTCATTACTTATAGGACTTCAGTTCTGCCCTCAGAACTGACATGGCCGGTACCAAGCTCGTGCCAGCCAAAAACTCTCAAGCTAAGTCCAACCCATAATGCCCCTCTCGCAGTCTCTTCAGATCGAGTTTGCCTGCCCTGATACAATAGTACATAGGAGAACCTGTCTGAGCAAATACCCTAACTTATAAATGGATCCCATAGTCCACCAGGAGTCCAGGTAGGGTGAAGGAGGGCGGGAAGTAATGAATGAATGAAGATCTACAACACAGCTGGAATGTTATGGTAAGACATAACGTCTTTATCTGATGTTGTAAATCTTCATTCATTCCTTACTGATAGAACCAAGTCCCCAGCTACTTGAGTCCTGGGTGGCCCTAAGGAAGGATATTCCTGAGCACCATAGAACCAAAAGATGCTCTTCCCCTGGAGGCCATATCCAATTTGTAATGAGTGATAAAGGTATGTGGTTGTTCCCAAATGGGTGCTGCGCAGATATCGTCCATAGAGGCCCTGGAGTGAAAAGCCACTGAAATCGCCATCGATCTATTCGAGTGAGCCTTTATTCTGGAAGGTAAGGACATTTTGTTTTGTTGGTATATGAAAGTAATGGCATTTCTGAGCCATGAAGATAAGGTTAGTTTGGATACAGGTTTACCCTTTCTGGGCCCTGCAAAGGCAATAAACAGCTGATCCATTTTCCTGAAAGATTTAGTTCTGTCCAAGTAAAATCGAAGTTGCCTATGAACATCTAGGGTATGTATAAGGTACTCTCCTTTGTTCAAATGGTGGGGAAAGAAAACAGGAAGGTCGATGGATTGGTTAATAGAGAAGTCAGAAATGATCTTGGGCAAAAAAGATGGATTAGTATGGAGAGAAACCCTTTCTTTGTGAAAAATCAGTTATGGTCTCTTGACACTCAAGGCCTGCAATTCCGAACCTCTTCTCGCTGAGGTGAGAGCTACTAGAAGTAAGTTCTACCATGATAAGAATTTAATATTGCATGAGGTTGAAGGCTCAAAAGAAGAACCCGTTAAGGACTAAAGTAATAATGTCAAGTCCCATGGCTCTGTGGGAGGTTTAAAAGGTGGTCTAATATGCAACACTGCTTTCATGAAGGTTTTACATAGATGATGTGACATAATTGATAAATTGTCGATTCTATTATGAAAATTAGCAATAGCTGCTAGATGCACTATAATCGTAGAAGCTGAAGCTCCTGCATGTAACAAGGTAGTGAGGTATTCCAGAATCTTTTGAATAGGTATGGAAAAGGCGTCCATGTTCTGCTCTTTGGCCCATATAGAAAACCTAGTCCATTTACTGTAATAAATTTTCCTGGTGGATGGTTTATGTGAAGCCAGAAGGATTTCTTCAACAGGGGAGGAAATATCAGCTAGCCTGGTGATCACTGGAAGTGTAGAAACCAAGCTGTGAGCTTCAGGCTGTGGAAATTGGGGTGGATCAATCCCTGAAGATGAGTCAGTAGTCCCTGGGATTGGACTAGGATCCATGGGCTGTGGACCAGATGAGACCAGAGAAAAGGGAACCAGACTTGATGGGGCCAATATGGGGCAATGAGGATCACTGTGCTTCTCGACCTTTGCACTTTCTGTAGAAATTTTGGGATGAGGGGAAATGGAGGAAAGGCGTACACTAGACCCGGGGGCCAATCGTGCATCAGAGCATCCCTCGGTGAAGTAGGTTCTGCATTTGTTGCTTATAGGTGAAGCAAACAGGTAGCAGCAAGGCCTGCTCCAGTGACGGAAGATTTGAGCCGCTAATACAGGATTGAGGGACCACTAGTGATGCATCAAAATGTTCCTGCTGAGGTTGTCCACAATAAGACTGGTGCTCTCAAGAATGTGCGTTGCTATGAGAAAGCGATCGGAAGCTATAGCTCAATGTCATATTCTCATGGCTTCCCGACATAGAGGGTATGACCTGGTTCCACCTTGTTTGTTGATGTACCAGATGACTGACATGTTGTCTGACTGTATGGCAATAGTCCCAGAAAGAAGAGATAAATGGAAAGCTTGCAACACTAAGAGAACTGCCCTCAATTCCAGGACATTTATGTGCAGATTGGCCTCTGTAGGGGACCAGGTTCCTTGGACCATCTTTCCCCAGAAATGCCCCCCCCCCACCCTAACAGTGAAACATCTGTGGTCACCATGGCCTTGGGTGGGAGGAGACAAAACGGTCAACACCACAGATTTGCTTCTGGCTTCATTCATCATAACATGTCTTCCTTGCAAAGGTTCGTTAGATGTAGCATATGGTTGACTGGATGAGTTAACAGCAACCATTGGAAGGATAGATGCTACTGTAGTAATCACATGTGCAACCTTGCCAAAGGGACTAAGGTGATGGTCGCTGCCATGGAGCCCAGCAATTGCAGTACACGATGTGCTGGGATGAACTTATGTGGAAGGAGAACTTGAATTTGATCTCTTATCTTCGAAATTCTGTGAGGTGGAAGGGCAGCCAGACATGATATTGTGTTGAAGACTGCCCCTATGAACTCCAGGATTCCTGTTGGTGACAACTTCAACTTTTCCATATTGATTGCTATACCTAGGTGGAGTGCAAGGCCTTGAGGGTAAGAGGTAGTGTGAATCAGGCGGCTTTTGGTTGGGGCAGTGAGGAGCCAATCGTCTAGATATGGAAACACCCGGAATCCTTGTAGTCGGAGATAAGCTACTACGACTGCCATACATTTGGTGAACACTCTGGTGGCTGTCAAGAGACCAAAGGGCAGTACTCTGAATTGGCAATGATTGGCTCCCAGACGGAAGCAGAGAAATTTTTGGGAGCGTTTGTCCATTTTTATGTGGTAATACGCATCCTGAAGATCTAATGAGCACATCCAGTCATCCTTCTCTAGAAAAGGGAGAATGGACTGAATCATGACCATCCGGAATTTCTGAGGTTTGATGAACTTGTTGAGTAAGCTGAGATCCAAAATTGGTCTCCAGTCCCCTGACTTTTTTGGCACTAAAAAAAACATTGAGTAAAATTCGGATCCTATCTGGTCTGGTGGGACTGATTGGATGACTTTTTTTTTCTAGCAGCTTTCCAATTTCTACTGCTGCTACGTCCCTCTGACTGGGTGGAATGTTGGGGATTCATCTTAAAGGTTTGGGGGTAAGATCGAAGGGAATATGATATCCTCTGGTTATAATTCTCTGCACCCAGGAGTCCGATGTTATGGATAGCCAGGCTTTTTTGTGCAGGGAAAAACATCCCCTGACTGCTTTCAGAGGAAAGCAATTGGGTTGCTGCTCAGGAGCACTGATAGGACTGGCCAGAGAAAGAGTCTCTGGTATCCTGGTTTTGCGGACACCCTCTGCCATGAAATGGGCATCTTCCGGGTGAGTTCCCCCCTCTGCCTTGGGACGATTGCTTGGCACGAGTGTCACAGAAAGGTCCTTGGAACTTCCTGGACCACATCTTCCCACCCCTCTTATTCCTGAAGTAGGACCGTTGAGGGGCAGAAAAAGGTATGCCCACAGCATACAAGGTCTTTCCGTCCTTCTCACTTCATGACAATGTGTGTCTCACTTTAGGAGCAAAAAGGGAAGACTCATCGACAGGTGCATTGACAAAGGAAGATTTGAACAGGTCTGCAAAGTCAAATAGATGCATCCAGGCATGACGTCTCATAACAATGCCTGATGTGGCCACTCGAGCTGCCCCTTCGGTTGTATGGAATATCAACCACATCGAGGAGTTTGAGATGGATTCCAGGGTAGCTAGCTGAGAGGCAACCTTATCTCATACCTCGTCAGGCAGTACCCCCACCAAAGAGACAGACAGTTCTGAAATCAGGTCTCTTTGGAGGTGCATAAAGTATGTCATGTAGTTCAGCGACCAGATAGAAAAGGTTGCTGAAGCAAAGGTCTGCTTCTCTAGTCTGTCCACAGCCAGAGACTCCCTGTTTGGGGGATGGACAGTGGAACTATCTTCTGCCAGTTCTTTCTTAGTGGCCACCGCCACAACCATCGAGTCTACCACTAACTGTTTTGCCCAGTGGGGTTGGTCCTCAGGGGAGGACAAAATTTGGTCGGGCCTCCGGGGGACTGGTTCTATGTTATCAGAAGCCTTCCATGTATGCTGCATGATGAGCTTAACCAGCTCATCTGCAGGTAGGGTCTCCCAGGAAGTAGATGGTTGAGCACAGAAGGCCTGCAAGAACACAGACTCCTCTAAAGAAGGGTTGGAGGATTTCCAGTCTCCCCTCTGCTTGAGGATCTGGAGAATGTCTCCAAATGAGACGTCTTCTGGGGAGACAGAGGGGACCCTTCTCCCTCATTGTAATTGGTGTCTTCGGTGATGGATTCTCAGAGGAATCTAAGTGCTTCCTCTTGCACTGTTTCTTCTGGGGTGGTTCCTCAGTAGGATCCTCTAAGGAGGATTCTGGAGAAAGGATTCCCTTTGGAGGAAGATCTTGCAGTTCCCGTGCCTGAGGTCTTTGCGTAGGAGGCTGAGTCAGCTGCATACTAGAGGGGGGTATATATTCCGATGCCATTGGTGCCAACTGTTAGCTTGCAGAAGCAAGGGCCTTCTCCATCAGCCAGAAGACAGGCCCACCCAAAGAGAGATAGGAGCCCGGAACTGAGAAAGACAACCTCAGGACTGGGGTCACACCCCACTCCGACAAGCCTGCCCCCAGGATAGGAGCCCAGAAAGGAATGGCAACTGTCAGAAACACTGGATCTGTAGACAAAGCCATAGAAAAAACTGGCACTGAACTAGAGATCATGGCACTGAAAGCTCAGAGGGTGCACCAGTGCAGACAGGGAAAGCTCCACTGTCAGAACTGTAACAGAGTACACCGGGGAGGTCATCTATACCGATGGCTCTAAGGCCTGGCAAGAGGTTGGAGGGGGATAGAGTGGGGAGTATGCAGTATAGGCTTTGGTTTCAGGAGGGAGGGAATACCTAGTCGGGGATGATATGGCTCTAGCTGCCAGGAGCTGATCAACAAGCCTCACTACATCCAGTTCAGAGAGACTCATGGTAGATCTGATGGATGCTGCTGACAGGGACTCTGGTCTCTCAACAAATGGACTGTATTGTTGTCCAAAGTATGGGTCATAAGATGGCGAGTATCTGGTCCTCAGAAAGAATTCAATCTTTGGAAGTGAGAATATGGTAGTAAATGGGACCATAGGGGTCACTGGTACTGTGGCTGGGGATGGTACCAGTAAGGTTACAGCAGCAGATCCTTGTGCCATAGATAATGTCAGTACCAAGGGAGGAATCTGTGTCCCTGGTTCCGGGGATACCTGGACCAATGGTGCTGAAGAAGTTGAGTGTCACTTCTGTTCCGTGGAAGACAGAGATGCCGGAAATGAGCCACTCTGCTTCTTTTTATGTTTTTCTTTTTCCTCTTAATGGAGGTGATGAGACCTCTGCCTCAGAAGGAGCCTCAGAGAAAGGTGTTTTTAATAAGCCCTTCAAAATAGGGAATGAAGATCTACAACACAGATGGAACGTTATGGTAAGACATAACTTATTTTTTTCTTAGTTCAGGGAGGAGGACCTATAGGGTGTTTTGCCTATAGTTAATTGAGCATAGAGTAGTTTGAGAAAGTCATACTGTTTGACCAGTCTGGAGGTGTACTTGGCTTTAATGAAGATGGATACACATCCACCTTTGTTTCTTGCATGCTCATTCTGAGGTCTGAACACGTGGAAGGCATTGTAGCCATGTGCAGACCATCTCTGTCAAAGCAGCGTGGCCTGTCGACCATGTCTTCCCAGACTGGCAAATACTGGATCCCCCTGGAATGACAGCAGAAGCTAAGCCAATTGCTCCTGGGTGAAGGTAGAATTCTGCTCCTGGCTAGGGTCAAACCTGGCTGGGACACATAATCTGAGAGTTCAGTCATGACTCTATAGTCCAGGGAGGCAAGTCTCAAGTCATTCACCCCAACATGGATTATGACAGAGTCATAATGGTACTTGTTGAATGACCTGAATGCATACGTGATCTGACAGATTCTGGCATCCGATAGGCAGCTGACTGTGACCTTCTCCTTGTCCAGCCTGGTGAGGAGGATATCTGTGTCTCACTATGGAGTTTCCTATGACCAAGACATTAGGTTTTGAGGTATTTTGCCTTAGGATCTTATTTAGTGAGACATTGATATGCGTGTTATGTGAAGTGGTTTCTATACATGTTGAGGGGTGTGCAGATAATTTGCACTTGGGAGGTCTCTGATCTTTTGGTAAGCATCTAGTGAGTACCTCTGTGTATGTGGGTTTATTTGTTGTGTCCTGAACTTGTGTGAGAGGTGAGGTGCGTGAGCTGACAACATGCTTGATGTCTTGTTTTTTGTTACGTGAGAGGATGGTTCCCAAATTGATACTGTAATTACATCTCTCATATATGGTATTTGTTTGTTTCAGGACTAAGTGGTTGTCAGTATACATGAGAGACAATTACTACATTGTCTCAGGATGTCCAAGTCAATCAGGCTGGCCACAGAAATTGTGGCAAAGTGACCATCCATAATGGCAGGTTTATACCCTAGTACTGTTGAGGAGTGGGTAAGTTAGATCAGTTTATGATGTAAGGATAACAGAGGGACTTATTTTATTGACAGTTAAGGGTGAAGAGCTGTGGTGATGCTGCTCAGTGCACAGCTAAGTTGCCTGCAGATTAACAGGAGACTTGGGAGGGTTCTACTGACAAACATCTAGGGAAAATTTAAGTTTTCAGACTTTTGCATCTATTTGCTGATATTTCATTTTAAATTTGCTGTTTTGGACAACAAACAACATAAACAAACAAATCTTTTCCAGTACGAAGGAAACCAAAATGTATGAGCTAGTAATGACAAAAGTACCCATTTCAGAATATTTCAACCAAAAACAGCCACTCAAACTGCTGTCATTACAATCCACCAATATCTGAACTCAACAATTACAGCCACTAAATTGGCTTTATTTTCCCATTCAGCTAAAGTTCTGTTACTGAAGCTATGACAGATATCACAGGAAACTTTGATATGATCGACACCCAGGCAGTAAACCAATGAGCGTGACCATACGAATTGGGCATTTTCTGCCCACATTTATTGCACTGCTTAAATTCTAATTTAACTTTTTCAGATATCTTAACAAGGCAGCCTTAATGGCACTAAAACTACTTATTTAGCTATTAACTACAGGAACTCCTAACTAACTATTAAGTACAGAAGTTAAAACACTCTTATAGAAAAAAACACACTCAAATGGCATAAAAACTCAGTAATAATCCAAAAGGAGAGGGGGTACCAACAATGGCACTAAAATTACCAAAAACGGTAAGGTAAAGCCCTACCTGAGGGTAGAGGGAAGGGGAATACCAATGATGGTGCGTAAACTACCAAGTGGTAGGGGGTAGGAGCAGAAGTAAAGGAGAATAACAAGTACAACGGAAAAAGTATAAAAAGATTTAACTATCCATGAGTTAAAGCGGCGTAGAAGAAAAACTTTACACTTAGCTTTGACAGCAATGGCTTGACACGTCTATAGAGGAGCGCGACAAATGAGATCGGAAGCGATAGTGTGAGAGGCATTATGGGTAGGACTTAGCTTGAGAGTTTTTGGCTGACGTGAGCTTGGTACTAGCCGTGTCGGTTCTGAGGATGGAACCGAAGTCCTATCAGTAAGGGATGAATGAAGATTTACAACATCAGATGCATAATACCTACTTGGACTTACAGGTGTCACTCAGCATACAGCCCAACACCTTAGTCATGGGAGATTTCAATTATCCTTTTATCATCTGGGTAACATACTCGAGCTTAAACATACCCGACCAGAGGTTCCTGGACTTTGTCAATGGAAATGCTATGGAAGAGATAGTCTGCACCCCCACAAGGGGCTCTAATGTCCTTGACATAGTACTCACCAACATGGGTGGTTACTGCACCACCCCCTCTGTGATGCCCTCCCTGGTAAGGTTGGACCATAAATCAGTCTCATTCAAAGTAACTGTTGGACCCCACATCCCCAAAGGAGCAAAAAAAAACTAAAGTCTACTAAGTGATGTTATAAAACAGTTTTATACCCCCTGCAGTAACCGGCAATAATGACTCCTATGCAGCGATGTACACAAATGCCCTGTATAATCATCTTAGCAACTGTATAGACTTGGCTGTACCTAACTGGATTTAACACAGGCCCTCCCAAAAACACAAGCCACCTTGGTGGACATCTAATATAAACAGATTTCATAAGAAAAGAAAGAAACTGATGTCCAAGAACAAGAGGCAACTGCCTCTGCAGAGTAAGAATTCCTTCCACAGATTCAGCAAGCAAATCAGAAGTCTTGTAAAGTCCTCTAAAGCTAATTATGAAGCTAAAACAGCATCCCTAGCCAAGGACAATCATAAAGCATTCTTTAACTACGTCCAGAATCTAAAAGGGAGTGCCCAGCTATGTGCCAAATTGGTAGTAGATGGTACCACCCACACTATACCAGATGAAATTGCCAGCCTGCTAGCTGACCTATTTAGTGCAAACATCCCACCCACATCCCCACCAGCCATACCACAAAGCATACCTGACACCAGTTCTCTACCTAGTATCTCTAGAGATCAAGTCATATCTGTGATCTCCAACACCAAAAACACAGCCTCAATGGGCCCTGTGTTATGTTCCACAGGATCTATGAAGATCCTGTGGAACATAACAAAGATGATAAATGGCTAGAAGAAGTAAAAGAAAGAATAAGAAGTTTAAAGGTACAGGGTATAAAATGGGATGAAGTAACAGCCAGAGAGATTGAAACAAAGTTAAGAAAAGCCACTAACTGGAAAACCCCAGGGTGAGATGCAGTACCTAACTTTTGCTTAAAAGTATTAAAATCTTTGCACTAAGATGTAGTCATGAGTAAGAACTATTTATATGTGCACCCCGAACAGACACCAACCTGGCTAAAAACAGGCAAATCAGTGCTCCTACTTATGATTGAACCTGCAAGCTACCCTAAAAATTATAGACTAGTAACTTGCCTTCTGATAACTTATAAACTATACATGAGAATTGATGCTGACAGAGTTTATAGTCCTCAAATAAGGCAGTAGAACAAAAGGGCAATAAAAGAAAGTCATATGGAACAAAGGATCATTTGTTGTTAAATAAAGTCATAGTGGAAAACTGTAAAAAGGAGAAGAATCTAAGTATGGCATGGACTGACTATAAAAAAACATTTGATAGTATCTCACATTCATGGATAAAAGAGTGCTTAAAAATGTATAAAATATACCCTACACTGATCAACTACATTACAGTAACCATAAAACAGTGGCAAACCACTTTGCAATTAAGCCATGATAGGTTCATAGGTTCATAGGTAGGTACTAGGCTATTGGCCCTAGGCCTATATAAGCCTAGCCAAACGGTACCCTGGCTTTTGCCACCCAAGAAAATTATTTTCCTGTGCCCCTGTCAAGCAGAGCCACAGAAGTGATCCCCAGGGTGAATTTCCTATCTCCCATCCAATCATTAAGATTTTTCTTGAAGAGTGCTAATGAGGAGCTTTGTTTGATATAGATAGGTAGTTTGTTCCAGTGTATGGAAAGTCTCTAGGACAGGAATCTATCCCTCCAGCATGTTCTGTTAATTGTGGTGACAAGGTTTATGTCCCTAGAGTGTGTAGCTTGGAGGGGTTGGGATTTCTTTACGTGGAGCATGTCCAATGGCTCTGGGTTTGACATAGCTTTGTATGTTAGGCAGAGATTACCTCTGAGTAGGCGATATGCGACAGAGTAAAGCTGGAGGTTTTTGAGACGGTCTGCGTAGGGCATCTGTTTGAGGCTGGGAATCCTCTTTGTGATGTATTTCTGCGGCCTTACAAGTTGTTGTAGATGTCTTGTGAGGTACATACCAAAAGGGGCATTGTACTCTATAATGGGTGTAATGAGTGATGAGCAGAGGGGAACAATGACCTCTTTTTTCCTGGATGAGAAACTTTTTATGATGAGGTATGCCACGTAGAAGGATTTCCTGACTACTGTGGAGATGTGATTATCAAAGGAGAGACTACTGTCCACCTGTGTCCCAAAGTCTCTTAACACACTTTCGGTGTTAAATAGACTATTGCCTATGTGGTAGTTCATGGGTACAGAGTTTTTACCAAAAGGGATGACAATGCACTTTTTGGCATTGAGCTTGAGGTCATGGCTTTGACACCAGGCATCTGTCTCAGTGAGGCCCTTTTGTAGGATGCCCACATCATTAGGAGTTTTGATTATGGCTCCTAGTTTGCAGTCATCTGCGAACTTTGTTAGCCAAAGACCTTCTGTGTTAGCCTGTACTTCAGAGAAGTAGATACCAAACAGGAGAGGACCTAGGACTGAACCCTGTGGTACTCCACTTGTCACTGGTCTGAAGTTGGATTTAGAATCTGCTACTTTCACAGTGTGGGTTCTGTCAGTGAGCCATTTGGCAACCCATCTTGTGACATAGGGATTTATACCTAGTGTAGTGAGTTTGTCTATAATTCCAGAGTGGGGGATGGTGTCAAAAGCCTTGGCGAGATCTAGATAGGCTGTGTGTACCACCTTACCCTCATCTACGGCTTTGGTGACCGCCTCAAAGAAGTCTATCAGGTTTAGGAGACATGATCTGCCTTTTACAAACCCAAACTGGGTAGGGTCCAGAGTTTGGAGATTACCAATGTCATTGTTTTCCATGATGATGCACTCCATAGCCTTGCAGACCAGGCATGTCAGGCTAATGGTGGGGTAGTTCCCGGGGTCTGTGGTGGCTCCCCCTTTGTGGAGTGGGATAACCGTTGCTGCACACCATTCATTGGGCACAAAGCCTGAGGTGAGGCTATGATTGAACATGGTACTTAGGTGGGGTACCAGTTTGTTCTGTAGTTCATGTAGAACGCAGCCTGGGATGTTGTCAGGTCCCATGGATGCTATGTTCTTGGCTTTGTAGAGTGTGTTTTTTACCTGTGCAGCTGTGATTACAGGTACTTTGCATTCTTCCAGTATAGAGATGGGCCCTTTAGGGGATGAGAGAGGGGTAAAGTTAGCACTGAACCTATCTGCCAGGATGTTGGCAATATCAGTTGGTTCTGTATATTTAGTGCCATTGTGCTGTAACTCAGAGCAGATCTGAGTGTTGCCATTGAGATTCTTGACATAGCTATAGAATGCTTTGTGGTTGTCTTTAGAATCAGTGGCGATTTTGTTTTCGTAACTGGCTTTGGAGGATTTTATGAGGGATCTCAGCTTCTTACTGAGGCTGACCATGGAGTTCCTCCAATCATGGGATTTTACTCTTTTTTGCAACAGTTTCTTTCTTCTGTTGTAGAGTTTGTTTATAGCAGGGGACCACCAGATTGGCTTCCTTTTTTTGGAGGATAGCATCTTGGTTCTGTTAGGGATTGCACAATCCATGCACTCATGTAAGTGCTTATAAAGTGCAATTGTGTAGGATTCAGCAGTCGTATCTCTATTGTTCGTCAGCATGGGTGTCGTGAAGTTTGCCACTTCTGTCTTAAGAAGCGTGAAGTTGGCTTTGGAGAAATTTTTTATGGTGGTTCCCCTAATGGGGGGCAGGGTTGGGATGTGGATGTCTAGGGTGATTTGCTTGTGGTCGGATCTGACCAACAAGGAATTGACCTCTGGTGTGGAACACCGGTTGCCCATGTTGGTAATGACCTGATCTAGGATATTGCTGCCCCTAGTGGGGGTGTGGATAAGTTGATCCAAGGCATTGGAATTTATGAATTCCAGAAAACGTTGAGCACAAGAGTTGGTACATGAGTAGTTTTCCCAGTTAATGGTGGGGTAGTTGAAATCGCCCATTATTAGGGTGTTAGGTTGTACCCTAATATTTTCCATTGTATCAAGAAATGAGGAGTGGGAATCCTGGGGTATGGTGGGGGATCTGTAGCAAGCTACAATTTGCATTGTGGTCTTGCCAAGAATTAGTTGCACTTGGATAATCTCAGATGCATTATGCTAAGCAACTAGTCTGGAGGTGTGGATATCCTTAATGAATATGGACACTCCTCCACCTTTAGTGCTTCGGTCCAGGTTAGGTGGCTGAAAGGTGTGATATGAATTATAGCCTGGTAATGCAGGGGTGCTCTCTGGAGCCTTGAACCAGGTCTCTGTCACTACACAGATGTTGATGTTCTCCATTTTAAGGAGTGCTTCGAATGAGTGCATTTTGAGGTTTAGACTTCTAGCATTAAGTAGCATTACCCTCAGATTTTGCTTGATTGTACCTGTTACGGTGGTGAATTTGTCATTTGAATCAACCAAAAACATGCAAGGTAGACCAAGTGCATGGATTATACCAACTGAACCAATGTATATCCAAAAAGTAATCCAGCACAAGGAAAGGTGAATAAGTTATAGGCTTTATTGTGGCAAACTCCAATAAATAGTAAACCGGTTTCGGCTGAAAATTCAAGCCTTCCTCAGTGCAACAAAAAAATTTTCATTAGAGCACACCCTAGTGTCTGCTTATATATATATATATATATATATATATATATATATATATATATATATATATATATATATGTGTGTATTTAAAGAGATACACCTAAAATAAAAATATATACATTCATTAGACAGAATCACGAAAACCAAAATTAACTTAATTCATTAAGGCCAGGTCTAAACAGAGCCCCCATCCTAATAATCCAGGAAGATTCCATATTATTTAATATTTCATGCCATCTGGCTTTGGAAGTTCTGTGCATCTGAATTTTGTCAATAATAGTAAAATTGAATTTCGCAGTTTGGTGTATGGTAGTGTGTTTATAAAGAGCGTTGGAAGCCCTTTTATTTCTAATCTCACTTATGTGCTCACTTATACGATGTCTGAATGGATGTGACGTTTGTCCAACATAAAAAGATGAACATGTACAGGTAGCCAAGTAAATTACCCAGTCCCTGTTGCAATTACCAAAAATCCTAATCTGGTAAACTTTTGAGGTGTTACAACTTGTAAATTCCTTGGTTTTGAAAATACATGAACATGCATTGCAGTGACCGCAAGGGACACAACCCACTAGTGTATCTCCAAATAGTGTTTTCTGTATTGGTGCAGGAGGATTGTAACATTTAGAATGGGTAAAGTATGAATTAATAGTTCTTCCTCTGCAATACGAAAATGAGCATCTGTCTGGAAGTATCCCATTAACTTGTTCATGTGCAAGTAGAATATCCCAATGGTTGTTGATAATATTTCTAAACTTGAGGTATTGCTACCAAATGTTGTAACTAGTCTTAATGGTTGTCGTTCTTGTATGTTGTCATTAATAGTTCTATTTTTGTATTCCAAGAGTTGGGATCTATCTTTTCTGTTTACCTGGGTTATAGTTTGAGAAATCTGATGTTGTTGATATCCTCTGGTTATCAACCTATTTGTTAAATCTTGTTGGCATTCCTGATGACTCAGTTCCGAAGAGCAAATGCGTTTGACATGTAAGTATTGAGACTTAGGGATGTTGTTGATGATGTGACAGGGATGATGACTAGAAGCATGAAGTAAAGTATTATATTTAGGAAATTTTCTATGTACCCGAGTATCCAAAGTGTGATCTTCTTTTCGAGTGACAATTACATCCAAAAATATAATTTGTTGATATTCAATGTTTAGGGTAAACTGAATATCCCATTTGTTGACATTAAGATAACTAACAAATTCATGTACATATTGTACATCACCCCGCCACACCATCCAACAATCATCCAAATAACGTCTCCAAATATCCAACTCATCCAAAAAAAAATTATTGGTAGTATCATAAATCAGTTGCTCTTCAAAATATCCCATAAAGAGGTCAGCATAAATGGGAGCGAAGGATACTCCCATTGCTGTACCTCTGACCTGCCAATAAGACTTACCATAGAAATAAAAAATATTTTTGGTTAGAACGTGTTCTGTTAAAGTTAATAGAAAATTGTTGAAACCAGGAGTATATAGTTTGGATTTATTTAGCCAATATGCTATGACCTGTAATCCAGCCCCATGTGGTATGCTTGTGTAAAGGGAGGTGACATCCAGTGTGCAGAGATACGAACTGGGTTCCAATTGTGTATCCTGAATGATATTCAGGAATTCGGTAGTATCTTTTAATCTGGACCTGATCATGGGTAATAGAGGTTGTAAGTATTGAGTTAAAAAGGCAGATAAAGGTTCAGTTAAAGAACCCTTCCCAGATACAATTGGTCTACCTGGTGGACACGTGGGATTTTTATGTATCTTGGGAAGTAAATATAGGTACTGGGGAATAGGGTCTGAAACCTTAAGTTGATTGCAAGTTTTTTGATTAATAATACCTTCCTCCATGGCTAGGCCTAGAAAAGAATCAATGTGATTTTTGAAATTTACTGTAGGATCAACAACCATATGAATATAGAAGCGAGCATCAGACAATTGTTTGTCTGCCTCAGCATAATACATTTCCCAGTCCATCACTACAATGCCACCCTCTTTATCTGCTGGTAAAATGACTATATTATGATTAGAACTGAGTTCAAGTAAGGCTTGATGTTCCTGTTTAGTCAAATTATGTCTGCTTGACTGGTATTCATGAGTAAAATGTAAATCCTTAAGAACACATTCTTTGAAAATAGCCACATTTTTATCCATAGGGGGTTGGAACTTGGATCTTCCAAACTGAAACCCAGTAGATCTTTGAATGTTTGCAGTATCTGAAAAAAATATTCTAAGATTACGTAATCTACAAAAGTCATTCAGTTCATTGACTAAAACATGTTCAGGTACAGCAAAAGTAGGTACAAAATTGAGACCCTTATTCAATACTTTATTGTGAATATCTGACAATTCATATGAGGAAATATTGTGTACATTATCTACTAAGTTACAATTTTCTGTAGCAATTGTTGAATATTCACTGTGTTTCTTTCTATGTTTTCTCCCCCCTCTCCGTTTTTTGTACCTAAAGGGTCTGAAGATAGTTTACGTTTGGCAACTGGAGATTCTTGGTTAGAAGGGCAATCAAAATCAGTGGCAGAAGAGGAATCATCCTCAGAAGTACCACTTTGTGATTGAGCTGTTTTCCTGAGTATGGATCGTGGTCTTTTCCTTCTATTGATGGATTTGTAACTAGTGTTGGAAAACCGAACATTTTTTTGTATAGCAAAAGGTTTACCTTTTTCAAAATCAGCAATGTCTCTCTGAAATTTTTGAGTTTTCTTTTTAATAAGTTGTTCCTCTAGTGTGGCTAGATCCTTAGCTAAAGCGGTCAGATGGTTATTAAAAAAACTTTCAGACTCATAAGTCTTGGCTTCTTGACAATTTGCATTAACTTCTTCAATCTGTGTGTCTATCATTCTTTCATAGTATGCAATCAGTGTATCCACAATCAACATAGATGCTTGATGCTGTGTGTGAGACCAATCTATTGACAATTGGTCATCAATTATACCCACTAATGGTTGAATTCTAATTCTTAAACCTCGTGGTGTGATGTTTTTGAGTTTGTAAGCTTTAAACAATTTTAGGTGCCAAATATTGGCCCTTAGTGTTCTCATGTTCTTAGTCAATTTTTGAAATAAAACACCACAAAGATGTTTGGGGTCCACCATATCCGTGGCAATACCACTAGAATTGGATGGCTGTAGACCAAAGGCGTCCAGATTGTCTTTGTCAGCAGAAAGGCCCTGCAAAATCACAATGAGATCCATGATACCAAGTGATGCAAAAAAAATGTTGTTATTGGGCCAACTATATATATATATATATATATGAAAAAGATTTGTTAATATAAAATGGATATCCCATTATTTTACCAAATATATATACACACAATATATTGGCTAAATATTTAGTGAAAGGTTCAAACTGGAGCTCAACACACTAAAATAAATATATTTCTTCAAAATAATGTATATTAAGCTGACCAATTGCTGTTGACATCAACCCTGAAAAGGAGGGAACACACCCTTAGTCTGCAATAAAAAGTCCAAAGAAGCACTTAAAGTTTTTCAAAAATCTTGTAAATTGTGGTCGACCTTCATCTCAACCACATATAACAAGTCCTTGAACCATAAAAAATGCCCAGCAAACCAAATGTCACTCACATGTACCATAGCAAAAAACGTACACCTAAGTGTACTGGATATCAAATCCAAATAAAGAACTGAGTTGTTATAAAAAATCAGAAATAATGTTTGTTGAGCTAACCAATTACTGCTCACATCTACCCTGAAAAACAAGAAACATAACCAAAAGCCGAATTGTAAAGTCCAAGGAAGAGAAAAGAATCTGCGAAATTGTGGTCGACCTTCGTCTCACCCACATATCACATATCCATGAACCCTAAGGAATACTCCCAAAAAACAGTATTCACCAAATATGTCCTAAAGAGAAAAAACACACCTTAGTATACTAAATATCAAATCCAAATACAGGGCTATGAGTAGTTTCAAAATGGTAGCCGACCTTCGTCTTCACTACATATGATGTTAATATCCAAAAATAATCGTTAAGCCTAACGGATTATTTGATATGTTTCAAAAAGGGTGACCAGTATTTTCTGCCTCCTTACTTCCTTTATAATAGTAACTTGGTGAAAACTAAGTTGTTTGTATAAGACTATAAGAATAACAAAATTGCAAAAGTCATCAATTAAAGGGTTTGCAGCTAGCATTGGGTGAATTCAAAATAAAATAACCAAACATAAATTGTGTAGAGCTCATGTTTGGTCCTCAAACCAAATATTATTAGAACATATTATATAGCATCCCAACTTGTGTACCAAAAAGGAATCACTGATCTTTGTAAATTACTGCCTATGTCTTGATAGAGCACACCACATAAATAGTTAAGCCCTAGGTCCCTAACCTGCACACATATATATTAGGTAGGATGCAAACCACACTGGTCCTATACCCCTATTATATGATTGTGTAACAAGCTTTGAACAAAAAACTCTTTAGAATATAATCAACACTGCCAACCAACATATGAAAGTATGGGAGTTAGTAAAAATGTTTACAAAACAAATATAAATGTTCAAAATGTCCAACAAATCCCAAATGTCAAAATATGGAAATCCAAATCGTATCCGAGACGAATCAACGTTGCTCTAATCCGTTTATAAGTCCCTGGCATTCAGCTGCAAAAATGGAGGCCTTCCATGAACAGTGTTGCAAAATACATCCTCTAAGATAGTGAAAAAAATGTGTCCCATACACTTTATACACGAAAAATGTCCTGGAAAAAACTTTTTTTAAAACATTAACTGATTACACCAAAAATATATAAATATATGGAAAGGCTCAAGTACTGGTTAACCTGAGCAAAAACATAATGTAAACTCTAGTAAAAGCAACATGAATCTGTAACGTATATAAAACACAGACCCATTGAATTGTTATAAGTCCTGGGAGCATAAACAATAGAAATCAATTTGAGAATCCACCTCTGAGTCCAACCATTATAGTACGAACTGTAATTAGACAGGGTTACCAGCTGAGAAGCCTAAACCCGCACACAACGCGTAAGTCCCGTAAATACAGTCTCACCTTCAAAGCAGTTTCAAAAGTTGAATCTTGCTCACAGAAAACAAATTACGGTTACCAGATGAAAAATAACATGTATTTTGTAGACCATATGTCGAACGACCCTGGTTCATGACATCCGTAGAATCCAGTATTAGATTACCATATATGAGAAAAAGAAGGCAACCTGCCAATGTTTAATCCAACGCCCAAAGGAATAAAATAATCACCAAAAGAAAAAGGGTGTGTTCCAAAAACACTCCAATCTGCAAATTCAGGCAAGCAGACAAAAAGTGTTTAGCCACTATTTGATACAGCCATCCTTTCCAAGCGTCTCCAGCATGTAAAAGCAAAGCCCATGGAATCAACCAAAAACATGCAGGGTCATTTGAGTCTTGCCTAAAAAAGGCACTACAGGGGTGGCAAGAGTCTTAGCCAGTATCCGGAATTCCAAGGGCGACAGCTGCAGGCCATCTCTGGCAAAGCATCGTGGTTTGTCGATCATGTCATCCCAGGCAGACAGATACTGGATCCCCTTAGAATGACACCAGAAGCTTAGCCAATTGTTGAAGTCCATCATTTCATCCTTGTACTGTGGTATCATTCTGGGTGATGGCAGGATGCTACTCAGGGCTAGGATCATACCTGCCTGGACTACAAGATCAGAAAGCTCATCCATGTCTCTTTTAATGTAGTCCAGGGAGGTACATCTCAGGTCATTCACACCAACATGGACAATGACAGAGTCATATTTGTACTTGCTTGGAGTGACCTGAATGCATGCGTTATGTGGCGGATCCTGGCACCTGACAGGCAGATGACAGTAACTTTCTCCTTGTTTAGCCTGGTGAGTAGAACATCAGTGTGCCTGACTATAGAGTCACCTATGACTAGAGTGTTGGGTACGTTGTTATGCCTAATGGGCTGTAGTTGAGTGGCAACTGAGTTTGTGGGCTATGTGTCATTTGGGTTGTGTTGGGGGGGTGTAGATTGCATGCGTTTCTGCTTTGGAGGTCCCTGTTGCTTGGGTAAATTTTTTTTGAGAGCCTCCGCAAATGTAGGTGTGTGTTTTGTGTTTCTATGTGTGCGTTTTGGTGGTGTAGGTTTTGAGGGACTATGTGATGAGTGTGGTGTGGTGCAAGTGTTTACCTTCTCCTCTTGACTAACTAGTCCAGTCTTGGGTGAAGAGAGCTTTGCTTCCAGTTTGGTTATATAAGTGCATCTCTCACAGGTTGTAGTGTTGGGTGGTAGGAGGAGAGGGTTGTCTGTGTACATTAGGCAATTGCTGCATTGCCCCAAGATGCCCAGATTCATCAGGTAGACAGGAGAAAACACCGGGAGCTGACCCTTAGACATGCCTGGATAGGTGCTTATTTATTAAGTTCTAAAAACTGTTTTCCTCTAGACAAGTGGGGAAAGTTGAGTGCTGTAGTAATTTGTAGCTTATTTAGTGCTTACGAGTTCTGAACAAGTGCTGAGCTCAAAGAAACAGATTTGAGTACTAAAACTAGAAAACTGGCTAGTTCTAAGAAACAAAATTAAGCTAGAAGGCTTCCTTCCAACACAGAAAGGCTTGGGGGCTCAGAAGCTTACAAACAGTCCTGGATACAGCAAACCTGTATCTGGACTAGACAACTTATAGGAAAGGCAGGAAACAAGCTTAGAAAATATATATATTTTTTTTCTGTAAAGTGGAAAGGGAAAAGGAGGAGCAGAAGCTAACTGGGTTGGCCTTCTCAAATGCTCTCCCTGGATTAGGTAGAATGAGGTAATGACACTAGACTGGGAGGAGTGTCCCAGATCACATTTACAGTAGTGGCGGGCAACTGCAAAGCCACCAAGTATAAAAACACGATACCAAGAGGGAGAGATGGTGGGAAACAAAAATCAGAACAAACAAACAAACCCAACCAGATGCTTAACAATTGTAGAAAATTCTACTTAATACCACAGTGAGTAAAATAAAAGTGCTATAAATAACTCAGAAATAAGCAAAAACCAGGATACTTCATGTTATATATCACAGATTAGTTAGCTGAGAGCCCTTCCTCCAACTTCCTCCGATTAGCTCAGTGTGAAATGGCAGAAACAGTCACAAGTTAACTTCTTAAGTAACAAAGTTGAAACCTGAAACAACTTTAAAAAAAGCTTGAAAGAACCAATGAGGTGCTTACTCCAAGGCGTAGTCCAAGCAACCTCAGTCAGCCAATGACCACAAACAATTCACTCTCACTGAAATGCTATATTGGCTTTGGCTAAGCTATGATGGCCTGGGACATGTGCTCAGACACGCAGCCTCTACTAACAAACAACTAGGCCTAAAACACAAAACACAAGCCTGAATATGGACAATGCTACACTACAAACACTACTTAGGTAGAAAAAAACGGCAGAAATGTTTAAACAGATAAAGGATCAAGGAGACTCTAGAGAATGCTTTTAAATGAAAACAAGTTATATGATACACTCCTAGCAGGAAATCAGAACAAACAAACCCAACCAGATGCTTAATAATTGTAGAAAATTTTACTTAATACCTCACACACAGTGAGTAATATAAAAGCGCTATAATTAACTGAGAAATAAGAAATAATGATGAAGGACAAATTATTATCCCAGGGATAAAAATTCAAAGGGGGGTATTTCAGGGTGACTTTCTGTCACCGTAGCTATTCTGCCTTGCCCTTAACCCATTAAGCTGTCTACTTAACAGCTTAGGCCATGGCTATAATTTGGCTCTTAGAAAACAACAAAGTCTAAAGACTTCTCATCTTCTCTTTGTCGATAACTTAAAACTGTATAGCCCATCGGATGAGGAACTGAAAACACAGCTGCAGGTTGTCAAAACTTTTTCAGATAATATAAGAATGTCATTTGGTCTTAATAAATGTGCAAAAGCAACTTTTAAAGCAGGAAAACTGCAGCACAAGGAAAACATTAGTTTGGAACAAGAATGTGATATAAAAGAACTCGAGCAAGAGAGAGTGTATAAATATTTGGGAACTGATCAAAGATCAACAATAAAACATGAACAAATACAAATAAAACTTAGTAAGGAATACTTTAGAAAGACTTAAATTAATTCTGAAAACAGCATTGACATCTAGGAACAAAATCCAAGCTATAAACCAATTTGCTCTTCCTGTCCTAACTTACAGTTTTGGAGTGACTGACTTGCCCCAAAATGTGCTGGTTAGATTAGATAGGAAAACAAGAAGGATACTTCATGCTTACCAAATGATTTATAAAAATCAGTGTATACCAAGATTATATATTCCCCATTCTGAAGGAAGGATGGGCTTCCTTGAAATTGATTAATTATATAGATCTGCAATTTTGGGACTCTACACATATCTGCTAACCTCACAAGACCCAAACGTAGTGAAAGTTTTGAAACATGAGGAGAATAAATCTAAGATGACTTCTCTGCTTAATTAAGCAGAACCATATCGGCGTCAAGCAGGAATGAAAATCAAACCAGAAGTAGATAAAAATCAGGAAGCAACTGAATGTGCCAAAAAACAAAAGAAAGAATATAAGGTGAAGGACCAGATGAGAAGACAAGAAATGTGGAAAATGCATAAATATAGTTGCAAGTACAGAAAACTTCTGGAAGACCCTCATGCTGATCAGTAACAAAAGCAGCAATAGTTAAGGAGATGCAAATTCAAACCAAGAGATGAAAGGTTAATACTGGCAGCCCAAGACAGTGGGCTAGGTACACGCTGGCTTACAAAGTCCATTAATCATGTGGAGAAACAGACTTTGTAAAACTGAATTGGAAACAGTCGCACACCTTGTTGCTGGTTGTGACATACTAATGGCAGAAGGACTGTATACTGAAAGGTATAATAATGTGGCAAGACTGTTGCACTGGGGATTGTGCAAACATTATGGTACTGAAGTAGCTGAAAAAACATTGGAAACATGAGCCACAAAGCATTACAGAAAATGATGAAGTTTATATCACATGAGATCACCCATTGCCAACAGTTCAAAAGATAGATGCTAGAAAACCTGATATAGTAGTCCAAGAAAAGAAGACAAAAGTAGCATTGATCATTGAAATTGCCACACCCAGTGACTACAGTGTTGGTGTACAGAGAGACACAAAGTCATAAAATATCAGGATCTGCAGGCAGAAATGAAAGCAATGTGGAAGAAAGATACTCAGAGAGTTCCAATAGTAGTAGGAGCAATGGGTCTTATAAAAAAGAATCTACAATCGTATTTAGATATGTTACCAATCCATGTAACCCCGTATGAATTTCAGGAGTCATTACTGGGCACATTGTGGGTGCTGCGAAGAGCTTTTTTGCCTGACATCAAAGATTGACACAGTACTAATTTCATGAACTTTAATTGTACTTTAACATAGGAATGGAGTCCATTCCTGTCATACTATTAGAAATTCAAAAGATTTGGAGAAATTAAAAAGGGAGGGACCAGATAACATCCCAGGTTGCTTACTAAGCAACCTAAAACAGGACCTAGCTGACCCACTTACCATTCTCTTTAACCATTGCCTGAGAATTGACTTTGTACCAGCAGAATAGAGAACAGTGATGCCCCACCACTGGACCAGTAGTGGAGGAGCCTCAATCCTCACCAGTGACACCACTGGGGGACATACACTGGGAGGATGACAAGGTACACACACAGTATTTCCAGATGCAGGTCTCTGCATCAAGTGCAATTTCCCTTAAGAGCACATAGAGACCACAGTCAGTCTGGGGCTGGTTTCTCCCTTTTTCTCCAGATCCCCAATAAGATTCTCCACTGGTACAGCTATACAGTTGATATCTCAGCTCAGTGACCAAGCCAAGACCTCCATCCCCCTCTCTGTCCAATGAGTGCTTTGTGTCCCTGCCAAGTAGCTGACACACACACTCTGAGGTTTGATTTACACACACACACACAAACACACACACACACACACACACACACACACACACACACACACACACACACACACACACACACCTGGGAAAGGCTGGCACAGGATTACTAGCTATGCCCCCTTTTGCCCAGACTATAAGGTAGTTATCACTGCCACCAGCCAGCTCCTTATCAGGTACTTTAAGGCCCTTAACAAAGGGTGCCCAATCTTACTGTGTAATGTCACTACTAATACAAATGGTAGCTTGACCAAGACAAAACTATAAGGAGTGGCCCACAGCGTCACCAAGTAAATACGCAAGTACTCTCAGAACTTAAATATCTCTAGACAGATTAGCCACAATGAAAGGTTTAAATATATTTAATAATAAATAATAGAACAAAAAAATATTCAGTATATAATTACAGTGACATCAGAGTTTGAAATCACAGTAAATATTTAAAATAACATTGCAGGACAGTCTCAAATAAATAAAGAAGCATTAAGCTTTGCTATATTCCTGACTGCATCTAAGAGAATTACTATACCCTAGTTAACTTACTTAACAGCAAGGCAGATGTGTGGTGAATGGATCTTGTCAGGTCCAAGACAGAATACAGAATGCTGTCTTTCTCTCTCAGAGATTTCTTAAATTAATATCTCAATTATTACTGTTGGGATAGCTTGCAGAATGACATCATTTCTTGTCATCTGACTCTATCCAAGGCCCAAAACAACCACTGATGGGAACTGGTAGCATTTAACATCTACCTCTGAAAATACATAGACCTCAGATGTTAAGCAAATGGTGGAAATCATAAAACAATAAAGTACTTCCAAGACAATACAGAAAACTCCCTAGTACAGACACTGTGCCTCCTTGTTGCTTTGAAACTAAAAGGTAACATCTTTTTATGGCCTGGCCATAAAGTAATTTAATTTCAGTTATTTTTCTGAAGCTAACCTCCTGTATTCCAGTATCCACAGTTAAAATATAGATTTAAACAGTTACAATAATGCATGTACATTTCTGTTCTTATCCCCTAGGGATCACTGTGGTTACATTTCAAGCACTTTGCAAAAACCTTTTTCAACATACATGTCTGAACAAACAAGTTTGATATACACATGACATAGGTTCATAGATTAGTACTAGGCTAACTGCCCTTGCGAGCCATTTTAAGCCTAGCCAATTATCCCTTCTGAGACTCAAACTCTGCACCTTGTGTTTGTAAGGCAAACACCTTAACCATTACCCTCCCAACCCAGAACATATGGCCCAAATCAGGGCTTGAACCATGAACCACTGCATGCTACGTGAATTCTCTAACCACTACGCTATTTCATTTTTACAGAAGAGCTGTATTAGAACATACAGTTATAATACAGCTGTAACACAAGTATCATATGAATCATGCTGATATTCACAAATGACATATAATTATTTACAAAATTCCAGACAGCTGGGCTGGCAGTAGCCCCTTTGCCACATTTCTTTCCCCGTCAAAGACTCAAGCCAGTTTTTCAAGTGGCACTTGAGAAACGTTGCTTGAGAAGGATAAACCTATCTGGGAATATCTTACCCCATTTCTTGTCTTGACAGCTGGTTTGCATTGGCATTGCTAACCCCACTATGGTGCTGCTGCACTGTCATATCATTTGCCTGCAACCCTAGGCTGGCTGGCTTCTTATAGCCATAGATTTCACTCAGACTCCTCCTGCCTTCTACTGCAAATACTTAGCACCAGGGCCTCCCTATCATGATAAGGTTTCATTATGTTAACATGGTACAGTATGTGCCGCTGCCTCCTGCCTAGCAGTTGTACCATATAATTAACATCACTGACCTTCCTTACCACTTTGAAGGGTCCCTCCCAAGCTGCCTGCAGCTTGTTGTGTCTGACAGGAATGAGAACCATAACCTGCTGCCCCATAGCATACTCTCTAGCTCGAGCATTCCTGTCATACCAGACCTTTTTCTGCTGTTGGGCTTCTGTCAAGTTCTCCTGGGCCAAGCCCATGAGTTCCCTAAGCCTTGTCCTTAGGGTTAGGACATATGCCACAACAGATTCCTTGTGGGATTCACACTCAACCTCCCACTCATCTCAAATCAAATCTAGAGGTCTCCTCACCCTGTGCCCATACAGCAACTCAAAGGGTAAAAACCTGTGCATTACTGGGGCACCTCCCTGTAAGCAAACAACAGATGGGGCAACTATTTGTCCCACTCTCTCTTAAATTGGTATGCAAATGCCCATAGCATGGTCTTTAGTGTAGAGTTTAACCTCTCCACCAGACCATTAGTCTGGGGGGGGTAGGGGGTGGTCTTCAGGTGCTTCACCCCACAGCACTCCCACAGACAAGCCAGTAGGTCTGACATGAAACTGGCACCTCTGCCAGTCAGTATTTCTTTTGGGAAACATACCCTGTTGAAAATCTCTAACAAAGCATTTGCCACCTATTCTGCCTCAGTGGAGGACAGGGCCACTGCCTCAGGGTATCTGGTAGCATAATCTACTACCACTAGAATATCTCCTTTCCTGTGGAACTTGGGGTACTCAGAGGCCCCACAATATCCATAGCTACCCTCTGAAATGGCTCTTCAATCACAGGCAAAGGCACCAAAGGAACTCTGACCTTGTCTCCTGCCTTGCCTACCTTTTGGCACTGCTCACAGGTCCTGCAGTACCCTGTTACATCCCTGGAAATCCCAGGCGAATAAAAATTCTACATAATATGTCTCTTTGTAGGCTGTATGCTCATATGGCCTGCAAAGGGAATATCATGGGCATTGGGTCAAAGTGCCAGATGGTAGGCTCTGGGAACTACCCACTGCTGTATTCTAGCCCTCCCTCAGGGGTCCACTTCCTACACAGTAACCCTTTGTCCCAGTATACAGATTCCCTCTTTCCTTTATAATTGATTGCCTCCTGGCTACCTCCCTCAAGCCTTGTAATGTAGGGTCTGAGACCCGAGCCTGTCTCAACTCTTTCTTTGTAAAACTTCCAAGCTCCCCTTCCACAGGAAGTCTGGTATCCTCTGACAGCAGTGCCTCGCTGTCAGCCTGGGTAATACTACTCACCTCTGCCCTTGCAGTCACTCTATCCAAAGGAACATCAGTACCCACCAGCAGCTGTAGCTCACCTTCAGTCTCACTGCTACAGGGTAGCTCCCTCCCTGAAGTAACCATCTCACAATTCCTGGCTTCAAGTGTTTGGTATGTCTGGGTCCCCTCCAGGCTTCCAGACCCACATGCTTGTCTCCAAGCCTGACTCCATGTAACTGCATGCACACAAGGTACTGCATTATCAAAATCATTCCTTATCAAGACATCTGCAGGGATATGCTCAAACACACCTACTTGCTTCCTTTTCCAACCTCTCAGTCAAGGTGAATCCTAGCCAAAGATATTTGGAATGGGGGTCCCTCCTAAAGCTCTGACTGGAGTAGACTGCCCAAGCAAGTGCTGTTCCTTTTTAACCATTGCAGGCTTCACAATGGTTAGATCAGAGGCTGTGTATCTCTTAGCAATGGCCTGTTTTCCATGTACTAAGATAGGATATAACCTCTTGTGGTAGTTTGGTACTCTTGTTGTCTCCAGACAACTTACTGCTGGCATTCTGTCATTCCCACTAACTGCCTCTCCCACCTTTTGTTCCCCACCTTGCCTCTGTGGACATCTATAGGCTACATGGTCCTACTGGTTACATTTAAAACGTAACCCTTGATCCTGGCCATGTACCTGAACTGGTGGCTTCCCCTGCTACTGGCTGACTCTGGTGGCATGGTATAGGCTACCCACCCTGGGTTTCCTTAGACCCATGCACAGCACTGGGTATCCCTTTCCTGTGCAGTGATACCCTGTTGGCCAGATATAGGTCTCCCTTTTTCCCCAAATCATCTGCTGTGTTAAATTCTCTGTCCGCTAACCAGATTCTCATGTCCTCAGGCAAAGTACTAAGTGCTTGCTCCCTCACTAAAAGGTCTGCCATCCCCTCAAAAGTGGTGACCTGACACACACTCGCCCATCTATGAAAATAAGTGCTTAACTCAGCAATATATTCACACTCACTTTCATCTGCCTTGCAGCTAATCTCACAAAACTTTTTTTTTCTATAAGCTTCAGGTGTTAACTTAAAATACTCTAATAAACAATTTTTAACAATATAACCATTTAAGCAGTCAGCATCAGACAATTTAGAAATAGCAGTTACCTCTTTACCATGGAGTAAGGAGGTCAGGAACCGTACCCAGAGCCCTTGGTCAACATGCCCTTTCAAACATATGAATAAAACTATCAAAATTATCACCCTGTGTAAATTGTGAAAGAAATTTACTGACCCGTATTGCTTCTGGGGTTCGGTTACTCCCTTCCCCATTACCTCCATGACCCTGGCGAAGAGTCAGCATCTCCTTTTCATGTTGCCTCAGAATCTCCTTTTCCTCAGCTTCCAGATGTCTCTTTGCTGATTCTAATTCCATTTGTTTTTGTTTCGCCTTTTCTTCAGCCACCACACACTGCTGTCTTGCTGGTGATTCTGTTTTCAAACATTTGGCCTCCAGTTCAAGTTGCTTTAACTCCAGATGGATTTTTAAGTCCTCTGAGGTAAAGTTGAACTGTCCATTCTCTGAGAGTTGTACATC
The DNA here is from genome assembly GCF_019279795.1 of Protopterus annectens. Lineage (NCBI taxonomy): Eukaryota > Metazoa > Chordata > Ceratodontiformes > Protopteridae > Protopterus > Protopterus annectens. The sequence continues at coordinate 1,771,795,631 of NC_056732.1, forward strand.
CCCAAGAACAGTCTGGTTGTCCTCCTGGTTGGTGGTCTGTGATGCAGCTGTGACTAAGGCTGCAATCATCTCTGCTTTAGTTAGGTTGGCATGCCCCAGTCCTTTTGCTTGGCACATCTTAGCCAAATGGCTCCTTGTCAGCTTGCCATACTCCTCTGCTGACATCCTTACCTGGTCTTCCTGACTAAGTTAACAAAAAATAAATAAAAGTATTGTAATATGGAACTCTGAATGTTCACTGTGTGACTGTTTCAGAGTACAAACACCTTCCTTAGTGACCACTGTTTACAGGCTACAGTAATTGAATATCCAGGCCAGTGAATCTTATTATGTAATGTGGTGATCCCACCACTGCCAACCAATAAATGTGACACCCACCACTGGACCACTAATCAAGTAGCCTCAATCCTCACCACTGACACCAGTGAGGGATGCACACTGGGAGGATGACAAGGTACACACAAAGTATTTCCAGGTGCAGCTCTCTGCATCAAATGCAATTTCCCTTAAGAACACACAGCGACCACAGTCAGACTGATGCTGGTTGTTTCTTATTTCTCCAGATCCCCAATAAGACTCCCCACTGGCACAGCTATAGAGTTGGGATCTCAGCTGAGTGGCCAAGCCAAGACCTCCAGCACCCTCTTTGTCTAACCAGTGCTATGTGTCCCTGCCCAAGTAGCTGACACACACACTCTTTGAGGTTTGATTTATACACACATGCCTGGGAAAGGCTGGCACAGGTTTATTAGCCATGCCCCCTTTTGCCTAGACTATAACGTAATTATCACTGCCACCAGCCAGCTCCTTATCAGCTACTTTAAAGCCCTTAACAAAGGGTGTCCAATCTTACTGTGTAATGTTACTATTAGTACAAAAGGTAGTTTGACCAAGAGCAGAGCTATTAGGAGTGGCCCACAGTGTCACTAAGTAAATATGCAAGTACTCTCAGAACTTAAATATCTCTAGACAGCTCAGCCACAATGAAAGGTTTAAATATATTTAATAGTAAGTAAAAGAACAAGAAAATACTCAGTATATAATTACAGTGACATCAAAGTTCAAAATCATGGGAAATATTTAAAACAACATTGTAGGACAGTCTCGAATAAATAAAAAAAAAACATCTAAATTAAGCTTTCCTATATTCCTGACTGCATCTAAGTGAATTACTATACCCTAGTTAACTTACTTTAGAGCAAGGCAGCTGTGTGTTGAATGGATCGTGTCAGGTCCAAAACAGAATACAGATTGCTGTCTCTCTCAGAGACTTCTTAAATTAATATCTCAAATATTACTGTTGGGATAGCTTGCAGAATGACATAATTTCTTGTCATCTGACTCTATCCCAGGTCCAAAGCAACCACTGATGGCAGCTGGTAGCATTTAGCATTTACCTGTAAAAATACATAAACCTCAGATCTTAGGCAAATGGTGGAAGTCATAAAACAATAAAAACAATTCCAAGACAATACAGAAAACTCCCTAGTATAGATATTGTGTCTCCTTGCTGTCTTGAAACTGAAATATAACATTGTTTTATGGCCTGGCCATAAAGTAATTTAATGTCAGTTATTTTTTTGAAGTTAACCTCCTGTATTCTAGTTTCCACTGTTAAAATATACACTTAAACAGTTACAATAGTGCATGTGCATTTCTGTTCTTTTCCAGTAGGGTACACTGTGGTTACATTTCAAGCACTTTGCAAAAACCTTTTTCAAAACACGTCTGTACAAGTAAGTTTGATATGCACTACATACAGTTCTAATACAGTTGTAACACAAGCATCTCAATATGAATCATGTTATTTACAAATTACATATCATTATTTACATATTTTGTTACAAACAGCAACAGTAATTTCCTTGCACAAAGGGGGCATCAACTAACATTGGGAACTATAGACCGATAAGTATAACCTGCTTCATCATCTGCAAGGCCATGGAAAGGATCTTCATGGACCTTATCAACAAGGACATTATGTGACCTTCAGACTCTAGACCCAACCTAGTTTGGCTTAATTAATGGTAGATTGTGCTTATTGAACCTGGTAGACTTCTTCAAGATAGTCACTAAAGTCCTGGATGAAGGTAAGACAGTGCATACCACCTATCTGGACCTAGCCAAAGCCTTTAACACAATCCCTCACTCGGGTATCATTGAAAAACTCTCCCAGCTAGGTGTTTACCCTTACATCACTAGATGTGTAGCCAGATGGCTCACCAACACAACACATACTGTCAAAGTTGGTGACTCCACCTCTACTAGTAGACCTGTCATCAGTGGTGTACTGCAAGGATTTGTACTTGGCCATTTACTATTTGGAATCTATTTCTTGGAAGTCCAGGCTAAAGTAAATGGCCTTTGGCTTACTAAGTTCGCTGATGATTGTAAACTGTGTGAAATCACTGAGTCTCCCAACGATGTTAACATATTACAGGAGGGGCTAACACAAACAAATGACTGGTGCCAAAGTCACAGTCTAAAACTAAATGCAAAATAAGTTCACTAATATCACACTTGGCAAAACGGAATTCCCCACTAATTACAATATTGTCAACACTCCTCTAAGTTCAAACCCAGTGGTGCGAGATCTGGGAACATAAGTCGACAGCAATCTGAACTTTGACCACCAGGTTTCCATGGTTATAATGAAAGCTGTGTACATTGCGCCTCTCATAAGTAAAGGCATCGCATCCAGGTCTAAGGATGTTATAACTCCACTTAACCCTAATCAGACCATTAATAGAGTACAATGCTCCCTTCTGTATGCATCTCACCAGACACCTGCAGCAATTGGACAGACCACAGAGGTTTCTCATTAAGAAGATACAGAGCCTCAAAACCATGACCTACGGGGATAGATTGAAAGCCTTGTTGCTGCGGTCTGTATCATATATGCTACTGAGAGGCGACTTGTGCCTGGCCTGCAGGGCAGTCTCTGATCCTGACCTGATGGAAATGCTGCACATCTGAAAATCAAATGGCACTAGAGTCACTCACTCTAGGAATCTCAACCTTCACTCCAGTGGAGCTCAGGAAGTTTGCACTATAACTTTGAATGGGTGCAGCCTAAGCCTTTTGACAGAATCAAATGATGTTCTCACATTTTAAACAAATGTTCACATTTCTGGAATCAAAGAGTTATGAAAGAAGTATAAATGGTAAATTCTTCAGCACAAACTATGTTTATAGTGGTAGTATTCTTTAGGTTCTGGGTCTTAAACTGAATTTTATAAGTCACAGTAAACACAGTAACTATTACATTTGTAATATTTTGTAAACAACTTACAGTATCTCAGCAACCACTCCAGTTATTTATTTATTTTACATTTGTTGATCGGGTTAGTCTGTCTAGATATATGTCCATTTTCAGCAGAGGCCCGGGGAGAAAAGCTCCAAGATAATAATACAAACTGAACATTTAGTAAATGCTAGTTTCAAGCAGGTTACTGTCAAAAGCAATACCAGCATTTAGTACATATAGTACTAACTTATTATAAAACACTATACAAAACATAACATCATTTTCAATGTTATATATACATAGCATTACATTCAAGTTTAAGACACAGTGAGCAGGAGTTATACAATTGACCCTTCCTGAAATGGAGTGGTAGAAAAAAGTTAAAAGTAGTTAAAGGTAAGGCACCTAAGTAATAGAGCGGTCACTAGTCGGGGTTAGTACAAGGACATAACCAATGATTCTGAAGTATTTCTTGAGTTTGTTTTTAAATCGAGTTAGTGAGGGTTCTAGGGTCCAGTCAGCTGGAAGTTGGTTCCATGTTTTTCCAAAAGATTTGGCAAACCGAGAGTCCCAGCTGAGTAGTTGGATTTGTATGTTTGAACAAGGAGTCTAGTGGATGATCGCAAGTGGCCAGGTGCTGGTGTAGGGGCTGATAATATTTTTTAGTGCAGGTGTATTTTCTGGTTGGTAAAGGACTTTATGTACCACTATTAGCTGGATGAACTGCAGTAGGCTAGGCAGTTCAAGCCATCCTAAGCAATTTAGGTTGTGGCAGTGGTTCATCCGGTAGACCGTGCCAGTAGCAAATCTGGCAACATGGTTATAGCAGGATGATAGTTTATTAAGATCTGTTTTATTTAAATTGGAGAATAGAGGTGAGGTGTAGGGAAGAGTTGACAGTAGATATGATCGCACAATTGCAGTTCTAGCAAGTGGGGTAAGGAAAGGTTGATTCTGTAAAGAGCGCCAAGTTTTTTTATTAATAGTTTTGATAGTTTGAGTGATATGCACATCAAACTTCAGGTTGTTATCAACTATGACACCCAGTAGTTTAGTTTGGGCTTCCAGGGAGATGACAGTGCCATTGTTAGCTGTTATGTTGAAGGATGGCAGGAGGGTCCTGCATGTGGGGGAGAAGAGGAGCAGCTTAGTTTTATTGGGGTTTAGGATTAGATGTTGATTGGAGCGTCATTTTTCCACTGTACTGAAGGTATTTTGGGTTAATGTGAATAGAGTAGCTGGTGAGATGTCAAAACAAATCAAGGTGGAATCATCCGTATATTGAATGCAGGTAGCATCTGGGATGACTGAATGAAGGTCTTTGCTAAAGATGAAGAAAAGAAGGGGTCCTAGTATCGAGCCCTGTGGCACTCCTTATGTGATGGGTAGGTGGGATGATAATTTGTCCTGCCATTGGACTGCCTGCCTGCCATGCAGGTAGGACTGAAACCAAGTTACACATGTACTGTCAGCAGCATTTTATTCATGTAGCTGAGAGCTTTCATATGAGGCTAAAGAGTTCTATCTGTGTTACCTGGTTGTTGAGATATTTAGAAAAATGTGAAAATTACATCTATATAAATTAATATCACAAAAACAACAGTTAATATCTATTTACCTACACTAGACAGATGTCAAATATTAATGCAGTTGAGTTTGCCATTGTGTAAACTTTAAGAAGAAATCTTTTAAAACCGTGTACATAACATGGTTTTGGAATTGCGGACACAAATATAAACAAGCAATTTTTCATACCTAGAGGCGTCAGTGGGAATTAACTGCAGATGCACCTGGAGGCATCACTCAGATGTAATGAGTTAACACAACATGCTGGAGAGACAGGTATGTCTCCCTGAAATTTCGAGGCCCTGTATCTTCTTAGCGAGAAACCTCTGTGGTCTCTTCATTTGATGCAGGTGTCTGGTAAGATACATACAGAAGGGTGCATTGTACTCTATTAATGGTCTGATTAGGGTTGAGTAAAGTGGGGTTATAACATCTTTAGACCTCAATAATCCTATTCAAGTGCAACTTGAACAAGTGGATGGGTGATTGCAAATTTACACCAGGGGTGGCACCCATGTCCCTCATGGTTAGAAGTAGTCTGCTCTGATCTGTAAAGTACATCCATCTAACCAGAGATAGTTGGGGCAACCCGGGATTAACATGGCTAAGCTTATAAAGATTCTAGGGCTGCTAGCCTAGTAACCTCCTATGAACCTACTAAAACAATCAGGAAGGTGAATCAAAGAACACGTGCATGTTTCTAAAAATGTGCCCAGTGGGCTGATAATTTGAAAGCTTAGGGATCAAGGTACACCTAATATGCCACTGGCTAGATTCATTCACAGTGAATATGATTTTCAAGGGAAGAGACGTTTACTGTTCCTTATGCTAAGTATGATATGTAACTGTTTTGTTTTGTTTAGCAAATTACCTTAAATTAAAAAAAACTTGAACAAGAATAAAACAAAAAAACACAGAGTCTTCCGGGTAAAAAATCCTTTACTGGTGTCTCCTGGTACCTCGGCTGAAAAGCCTTCAAGGGATAACTGATACACCAGAAACATAATCCTTATATACCAAATCAATCAACAGTTAATTGATTAATTGCAATAACACCCAAGATTGTAAATAATACACCAAATTTAAAGTGACACTTCACCTTTACAAAACAGTATCATTGTCCCACAATGTTCTCAATTATAAATACAGACAAATACATTAAAATTTATACATTCAGATTTATGCACTGAAATTAAACATTTAATTTAAATGTTTAAATTAACCTCCAGGTTAAGACCTGAAGGAAATAAAGTTTTAAAATTAATAATGAACCTGGTTTCTAAAGCCAGTAACTTGTTCTTATATAACTCCCCATGTTGATGTATGGGCATGACTAATACACTGAAAAATAAGGAGGAATCTGAACCCCCATGGTTAACACAAAAATGGTAAGCAACTGAGCTATCCAATCTCCTATGTCTGATGTCCTCCATATGCCCCAAAATGCATTTTTAACCTGTCTCTTAGGCTGTCCAATATACCACTTAACTCGGAGAACAACCACATCCCACACTATAAACCACTCTGCTGGAATGACAAGTGAAACTCTGCGTTGCTTTGTATATGCTATCATTGATCTTATTGCCATGTAAATTCCTTACCCTGGGACAAACTTTACATTTGGAACAAGGGAAACATCCTACCCGACCATCACTACCTACCTTTTTGTTCTTCCTGTTAAGCAACTGCTTCAATTTCAAGAATCTTCTGTATGAAAAATTATGTTTTCTGGAAACACACCTTTAGTCTTATCTCCCTGCACAACTATAGGCCAAAACTTTCTAACTAAATTCATTAGAGTATAAGAAAAGGGAGAAAACCTACAAAGAACAATTTATCATCATCCTCATTGTGAAACCATTCCTCTTTCTTCGTTTTAGTGCCACCACTGCCCCTCTGATGAATACCTAAAACTCTTTCCTCTGTCTTAACCAATAAATCAACTTGATAGCCCCTAGATAGCAGTTTGTTCCTTTTTTTAACAAACTCCCTGCCAACCATATTTTTGTCAGAAGTACTGTTGAAAATATGTTTGCATTCCCCATACGGTAATGAATCCAATAAATGGGGGGGGGGGGTGCATACTAGAGGCCAATAAAAAATTATCAGCCTAAGTTTCCTTATGGTAAGGTCTGAACTGAACAGATTTATCCCATCTCACATAAAATTTCAAGTCCAAGAACTGAATCACCTCTCTACTGGTCTTAAAAGTAAATGACAACCCAAAACTGCTCCCTTCTAAATCAACCATGAATTTCTCAAAATGTCCTATTTCTCCTTTACGTACAAAAATTAAATATTCTATATATCTCTTATAGATGATTACACTGTTTGAAAAAAAAATGTTGTTATAAATAAACTTATTCTCAAAGAAATTCATGAATATGATAGCATAAAAAGGAGCAAATGAGGCACCCATAGCAGTCCCTCCCTTATACAAAAATAACTCATCCTCAAACTCGAAAAAATTATCTGTCAAACTGAACTCCAACAGTTGAAAAATATAGCTAGTTCTAGGACCCTCACCCAACATCCTGGCTACAGCCTCCATGCCCAAAGTATGACTGATACTAGTATACAAAGCCTTGACGTCCACACATGCCCAATAAAAATCTGGTTCCCAAGGCATCCCCCCAACCAATTCATAAAATACCTGACTGTTCTTAATATGTGAAGGCACCCGTGAGACATAATTTTTCAACTGTTCATCCAAAAAAATTCCTACATTTTGTAAATAACACCCCACCCCAGACACTATCGGTCTTTCTGGGGGATCCATTAAACTTCTGTGAATTTTGGGATAGTGAAAAATCTGGCTCGTTTGGGGCCCTTGACAAACAATTTCTTGACATCCTTCATACTGAAAAAAACTAACCTTTCACCCCTTTCCAGCATTTCTAATAGTAGGGAGTTGAACTCAGCAACTGGGTCGTGATCCACCTTTAAGTAAACCTTCTCATCATTCAACAACTGAAATGCCATCTCATTATACTTTTCTTTGGATAAAATGACCCAGTTGCCCCCTTTGTCTGCCCGGGTAAAAAACAGGTTCTCATTGTTGTTCCATATGGTTTGCAATGTTGCCCACTCCTCTTTAGTTAAATTATAAACCTTCTGCTTTTTTACAACAATTTTGTATTTATGTTCAATTTCTCTACACAGTGTTTTTTCAAAAACATTAATGGCAGTAGTATTCTAAGGAGGAATAAAATGACTCACATAAGGAACAGTAGGAACCTTTAACTTTCCATAACCTGTAATAAATCCCCCATTATTATTACTATTGTCAACTGCATGCTCATAATCAAACATAATTATTGTGACATTTGTCTTCATAAGATGATTCCAAATCATTGATGTTGACAAAAATATTATCCTGCAAAGATAAATTCAACAGTGAGCTATCCAAGTCCATCATATCACTTTCCTTCATTACACCAGTTAACTGCATTTCATTTGAATTATTCTGAACACTTTCATTATGAAAAAACATTCTCAGATTTAATTTTCTACAAAAATGCCCTACTTACAGAAATAAATCTGCTATACGAGGGAAACGTGGGCACAAACTTAATGCCCTCACTCAATAAACATTTAATACCTTCATCTAATTTCAAACACGATAAATTAATAATGTCAAACTGCCCAGGCTCAACGTACCTACTGGGCAAAAAGTCATCAGCCCTAACTTGATCTGGAACAATGTCCAAAAATGAATTTGTTATCTTCTTCTTCTGTTGTTCGACACAACACCTCCATTGTTCCCTTGTCATTTCTGGCCTCTTCCTTTCAGTTGCTGGGGACTGCCTTGTTGTTGCTGCTGCGACTCCTTGTTCGTTTCCGTGTTTAAATTTTCAAATGATACGCTCTTCCTGCTACTAGATGCAGTCGCACTGGAAGAAACAGATGAATTCTGTGATACATGGGAACTTCCATCATTTCGCTGGCTTTTGGCTCTGCCCCTTTTAGGTTTTCTCTGCCACGAGAAAACCAAATTGTTGTCTGGTTAATGGTCTGATTAGGGTTGAGTAAAGTGGGGTTATAACATCTTTAGACCTCAATGACCCTATTCAAGTGCAACTTGGACAAGTGGATGGGTGATTGCAAATTTACACCACGGGTGGCAACCATGTCCTTCATGGACACAGGTAGTCTGCTCTGATCTGTAAAGTACATCCATCTAACCAGGGATAATTGGGGCAACCCGGGATTAACATGGCTAAGCTTATAAAGGCTCTAGGGCTGCTAGCCTCGTAACCTCCTATGAACCTACAAAAAACAATCAGGAAGATGAATCAAAGACACATGCATGTTTTTAAAAATGTGCGCAGTGGGCTGATAATTTGAAAACAGCCTAGGGATCAAAGTACACCTAATATGCCACTGGCCAGATTCATTCAGAGTGAATATGATTTTCAAGGGAAGAGAAGTTTACTGTTCCTTAAATGTTTTCTTTTGCAAATGACCATCAGTATTTGGGCTATAAAATTTTAAATCAAATCTGCATCTCTTTAATTATTGTAAAAGTAAAGAATAAGAAAATATACACACTGACAGGTATGAATAGTGTTTATTGTATTTGGGGGCAGCCAAGTAAAGAGACAATGGAATGGCTGTTTGTGGGGGAGCAATTCCATGACCTTTCCTATGGCCCATTTGACAATGATCTGGCTCTGGCCTTGGTTGTCCCTCATTTGTGCACCATAAACAACAGGAATCTTTCTGTAATATTTAACCTTCGGTGAATGAATTTGCTCCCTTCTTGTGTTTATTATTTACACATACGTGTACAGGATAGATCTGCATTTAAATTATATATCCTAGTTTATGCTCTGGATGATAAATAGTCACCTGACTTGTGGTGTGCCTGTTCTATACATGCGCCTTCACCACAAGCTTAATTTATTTTTAAGCACTGCCTATTGTTGCCCCATAAACCACATGTAAGCAAGCTGTCCTATCCAGTTTCAGCATCATGTCAGTATGGCAAGTTCTTTCTCTCTCCCTCCCTCCCTCTCCCTCTCTCTCATTTCCCTCTCTCTCATCCGCTCCCATATTATCTCTCTCATCCTCTCTCATATTATCTCTCTCTCTCATCCTCTCTCTCTCATCCTCTCCCATATTATCTCTCTCGTCCTCTCTCTCATCCTCTCCCATATTATCTCTGTCATCCTCTCTCTCATCCTCTACCATATTATCTCTCTCTCATCCTCTCTCTCTCCCATATTATCTCTCTCTCTCATCCTCTCTCTCTCCCATATTATCTCTCTGTCATCCTCTCCCATATTATCTCTCTCTCTCTCTCTCTCTCTCTCTCTCTCTCTCTCATCCTCTCTCTCTCTCATCCTCTCTCATATTATCTCTCTCTCTCTCTCTCATCCTCTCTCATATTATCTCTCTCATCCTCTCTCTCTCATCCTCTCTCATATTATCTCTCTCATCCTCTCTCTCTCATCCTCTCTCATATTATCTCTCTCATCCTCTCTCTCTCTCATCCTCTCTCATATTATCTCTCTCTCATCCTCTCTCATATTATCTCTCTCATCCTCTCTCTCTCTCTCATCCTCTCCCATATTATCTCTCTCTCATCCCCTCTCTCTCTCTCTCATCCTCTCTCATATTATCTCTCTCTCATCCTCTCTCTCTCATCCTTTCCCATATTATCTCTCTCATCCTCTCTCTCTCAACCTCTCTCATATTATCTCTCTCTCATCCTCTCTCTCTCATCCTCTCCCATATTATCTCTCTCTCATCCCCTCTCTCTCTCTCATCCTCTCTCATATTATCTCTCTCTCATCCTCTCTCTCTCATCCTCTCCCATATTATCTCTCTCATCCTCTCTCTCATCCTCTCCCATATTATCTCTCTCTCATCCTCTCTTTCTCATTCTTTCTCTTTTTGTCTCTCATTCTCACTCATACACACACACTCACCAATGTGCTACTGGTAAAGTATTTTTTCTTTGTAAGCATTCAAGTACTATTTGAATTTACTGGGTATTTTTTGTGTACTGTGAGCACATTTTAGGTATACACTTTTGACCACTGAGATTTCTGCTTGGTTCACTGCAACATTTTAATTCCTGAGTCACAATGGAGCATTATCAATATTTTGTCAGGCATTGTAGTAGATGCAACAATCTCTATACAGGGCATAAAAGCACAATTCCTTCCTTTTCAGGAAGGACATCACTTGAACATTCTTCATCCATTTGGTGTATGTTTTATTTGTGGTGCAAGCATTCACCTATGATGGTAGCCCGCATGCTTAATCAGTAATACTGTGCATAGCAGTCGGTGTGCAGGCTGACATTCATGGATGTAAAAGTGTAAACATTGACTCCTTTTAAAGTGTGGAGAGCAAGAGTGTTGCACTACCATCACACATTGTAGGAGAATGAAAAAAGTATTTTGGACTTGTTAGTAAAAAAGAAAACTTGGCCACTGGTCATGATTTCAGATTTCTGTAATTTGGCGCTTGGGGTCAGATGCAAGTTTCATGTGAGCAAGGAGAGTCCGAGGGGAACAGTTGGTCCTTTTTGATGTCTTTCTTACTGCTTTTAAATTCATCATCGAGGATTAAGTTGCTCATATTGAAAGAAAATGAGCAATTGGTGTCCTGTTTTGCATTGGCTTAGAGGAGAATTTGTCAAATTAAAAAAAAATCTGAATCTGTTTACTATATTTCTGTACACTTGTATTGTCTAACTTAATCTTCTCGGTCATCACTCGGTGGTTAAAAATGGGTTCTGGCCATTAGCTGTGTTTAATCACTCAGACATAGTCTGATAAACACATCCCTCTCCTAAAGGAATTGATAGTCACATATTGCTAACTGATTGGCCTGCTGTTGTCATCATCATTTAGCAGCTGTCTGTTTGCTGCTTTGATTGCCAAGTTGTAGTCAAAACCAACATTGTGCTAAGGTACATAGTTTCATAGGTAGTTACTAGGCATGCAGCCCAAAAGACAATTAATGAGTCTAGACCAAGTTTCTGGTTAAGTAACTTGTTCAATGTTCCACAGTAGGCAGATAGAGGCTGTGGGAATTAAACCCTGTATCACAGTAAGTATCTCATTAACAATAAGCTGAATTCTGTGTACTAGCTGCAAGACTAACACATCTGTGAAAGAATTTTAACTACAGACCATGGATGTCGCTTGGCATTTTAAGTGCTGCATTCAGAATTAGGAACTGGGTTAGTGATGGGGATGCAGAAGATCTTAGTAAATGTAGGGCACCCTAGAAAAAAAGAAAGTAATAAATAGTGCAGTGTGTAAGGATTTGGCTGGACAAGAGCAGAGGAGGTCTAGTGTGCCTGCGGGTATTCAGTACTGAAAAAATATATAATGAAGCTGAATTAAAAAAAAAAAGCCTATAGAAAAGTAATTTAAAGCTGAGGATGGGAAGATACAGTACTCATTACCTGGGAGAGTCCTATTTGATTATCTAAAGGAAGTTGTATAGTACAAGAAGGTCGTGGACATGATCATTGCTTTGCTTGGATGTACGCCATAATTTGTCAAAAGCTGAAGGAATGATGATACTAAAAATTAAAACTGTTTTTGATCAAGGGGGAAATCTTGTCGTTTTGGTTTAGGGAGGCCACACTCCATTATGCATCTTTTAGTCCTCATCAGCCTCTACTATGTTGTACTCTCTAGCCCCTGATGGTATTCATTCATTTCCCTCATCTTGCATGGGCTCAGTATCATGATGGATGCTCTCTCCTTTCAGAAATCATTATTGTCTGCAAAGGCATCTTATCTTTTTTGACCAGACACTCGGGTGGTTAAGGGAACAGAAATGGGAGCAGATGATTGGCTACCAACAGATAGTTCAGATGTTTACAAACTGTTCCCTTGTATCTGGTCATTGGAAGGTGTTATAGCTTAACTTTTAGCCCCAGTAGTATGTCTCTGTTCCTTGGCAGTCTACACCTGTTTTATCCCTGGTTGGCCACCGATGGCTAAACTTGAATTTCTTCTCCTCCAAGTCTTGAAGTGTTCATAGGTTCACAGGTGTGTACTAAACTAATGGCCCTGGAGCCTTTACAAGCCTACCCCATAGAAGTGTCCTGGCATCATGCTGCCTGGCATTAGTTCCCAGTGTCTCTATCAAGTACAGCGATTGAAGTGAGCCCTGAGGTTTACTTTTTATTTCCCATCCACTCATCAACATTTCTCTTGAAGAGGGCCATTGAGGTGCTCTGCTTGACATGTATGGGAAGTCTATTCCATTGCATGGGGAGTCTCTGGGTTATGAACCTATCCCTCCAGCATGTTCTGTTGACTGTGGTAATGAGGTTGAGGTCTCTGAACCATGTGGTGCAGAGGGACTGGGATTTCTTTAGATGTAGCATTTCTAACACAGCTGGGTCAGCCATGGCTTTGTAAGTCAAGCAGAGATCACCTCTAAGTAGGCGATATGAGACAAAATAGTTGGAGTTTTTTTAGTCTGTCCATATACAACAAATGTTTAAGGCCTAGGACTCCTTTGTGAGGTACTTTTGTGGCCTCTCCAGTTGTTGCAGGTGTTTAGTGAGATACATGCCAAATGGGGTATTGTACTCCATGATTGGCCTAATGAGGGAAAAGTAGAGGGAGACAATGGCCTCTTTCTTCCTGGATGAAAAACCCTTAGTAATGAGATGTGCCACATAGAAGGACTTTATGGCCACAGTGGCAATGTGGTGGTCAAAAGACAGGTTGCTGTTAACCTGTGTTCGCAGATCTCTTATAATGCCTTCTATGTTCAGTGGACTACCATCAGTGTGGTAATTCACAAGAACTGGGTTTTTCCCAAAGGGGATGACGACACATTTTTTTGCCACTGAGCTTAAAGCCATGGTTCTGACACCAGTCATTGGTCTCATTGAGGCCTTTCTGTAGGATGTTAGCATCACTCAGGGAGTTAATAATACCTCCCAACTTGCAGTCATCTGTGAACTTTGTCAGCTAGAGTCCCTTCATGTTGGCCTGGACTTCAGAGAAGTCGATACCAAATAGGAGAGGACCCAGGACCAAACCCTGTGGGACTCCACTCGTGACTGGTCGGCAGTCTGACTTGGAGTCAGCTACTTTCACACTGTGGGTTCTACCTGTGAGCCAGTTTGCAACCCACCTAGTGATATAGGGGTTGATGCCTAGCTTACTGAGATTTTCTATGATTCCTGAGTGGGGAATGGTATCAAAGGCCTTGGCCAGATCAAGGTAGGCTGTATGAACCATCTCACCTTCATCCACAGCTCTAGTGATTCAATCAAAGAAGTTGACCAAGTTGAGCAGGCATGATCTACCCTTCACAAAACCAAACTGTGTGGGATCCAGAGTTTTAAGATTCTCTATATCTTTGTTTATTAGGTCCATGATGATGCGTTCCATAGCTTTGGATATCAGACTTGTCAGGCTAATGGGGCGATAGTTCCCAGGGTCTATAGTTGCTTCTCCTTTGTGGAGAGGGATGACTGCAGTAGTGCACCATTCGGTAGGGACAAAGCCTGAGGTGAGGCTGTGATTGAACAGGGCACACAGAGGAGGTGCCAGTTCACTCTGTAGTTCATGTAGAACACAGCCAGGGATGCTGTCGGGTCCCACAGAAGCTGTATTCTTGGCCTTGGACAGTGCTGTTTTAACCTGTGTGGCAGTAATACTGGCTGCCTGGAAATCTACTTGTATTGTGACTGACCCCTTGAAGGGGAGGGGTGAAGTTGGCACTGAATCTGTCAGCCAGTATATTGGCAATATCTGTTGACTCTGTATAGGAGGTACCATTGTACAGTAGCTCAGAGCAAATTTGGGTATTACCGTGGAGATTCTTTACATAACTATAGGAGGCCTTGTGGTTTTCTTTACTATCTGCTGCAATTCTGTTTTCATAGCTAACATTAGAGGATTTGATGAGGGATCTCAAATTTTTGTTGAGGCTGATAAGGAAGTTTTTCCAGTCTTGGGACTTCACCTTATTCTGCATCAGTTTCCTCCTTCTGTTGTAGAGTTTGTTTATGGCAGGGAACTACCAGATTAGCTTCCTTTTTTTGGAGAAGAGCGTCTTGGTTCTGTTAGGTATGGTGAGATCCATGCATTTTTGTACGCGTTCGTACAGTTCATTGGTGTATGATTCTGTGGTCATGCAACTAATCTCCATTTGCATGGGTGCCGTGAAGTTAGCCACCTCTGTTTTTAAGAGCCCAAAGTTAGCTTTGGAGAAGTTTTTCATGGTGGTTACCTTTGCGGGGGGTGGGAGGGATGTGGATTTCCAAGGTGATTAGTTTGTGGTCGGATCTAACCTGGGAGGAGTTGATTATTGGTGTAGTGCAACAGTCGCCCATGTTAGTAATGACCAGGTCAAGGATGTTGCTACCTGTAGTGGGGGCAAGAACAAGCTGGTGCAGGGCATTGGAATTAATAAATTCCAGGAAACATTGGGCAAGTGCATTGGTACATGAGTAGTTTTCCCAGTAAATGGAGGGGTAATTGAAGTCGGACAGTATGACAGTGTTAGGTTTGACCCTAATATTCTCCAGGGTGCTTAAGAACGTGGATTGTGAGTCTTGGGACATAGTTGGGGACCTATAGCAGGCTACAACCTGAATCACTGTCTTGCCCAGTGTTAGCTGCAACTGAAGGATCTCAGATGCATTTTGTTGGGCTAGCAGTCTGGAGGTGTGAACATTTTTTATGAATATGGAAACACCATCACCTCTGGAACTTCGGTCTAAGTTTTGGGACCAAAAGGTGTGGAATGAGTTATAGCCTGGTAGTGAAGGGGTACTTTCTACTGCCTTGAAACAGGTCTCTGTTATGGCACAAATGTAGATGTTCTCCATTTTTAGTGCTTTGAGTGAGTGCATTTTGATATTTAGACTTCTAGTGTTGAGCAGCATGACCCTCAGATTACATTTATTTGTAGCTATTATGGTGGTAATTTGGTCTTTGGAACACCTCCTAAAAAAGGCACTATAGGGGTGGCAAGAGCCTTGGCCAGTATCCGGATGCCCAGGGGTGACAGATGCAGGCCATCTCTGGCAAAGCATCGAGGTCTGTAAGTCATGTCATCCCAGGCAGACAGATACTGGATCCCCTTAGAATGACACCAGAAACTTAGGCAATTGTTGAAATCAATCATTTTCTGCTTGTACTGTGGTATAATTCTGGGTGATGGTAGGGTGCTGTTCAGGGCTATTGTCATACCCACCTGGGCTACATAATCTGAGAGGTCCTCCATGTCTCTTTTCATGTAGTCCAGGGAGGTACGTCTCAGGTCATTCACACCCAAATGCACAATGACAGAGTCATATTTGTACCTGTTGTTGAGGGACCTGAGTGCGTGTGTTATGTGGTGGATCATGGCACCTGATAGGCAACTGACTGTTACTTTCTCCTTATTTAACCTAGTGAGTGGGACATCAGTGTACCTCACTATTGAATCACCTATGACTAGTGTTTTGGGCATGCTGTTTTGCCTTAGGGGCTTTGATTGAGTGGCACGCTGTTTAGGAGAGTTATGTGTCTCGTGATTAGTGTTCTGTTGTGGTGGTTGAGTGCATTTCTGCCTTGGAGGTCTCTGCTGTTTGGGTAGATTTTTATTGAGAGCTTCCGCAAAGATGGATGTGTGGTTTGTGTTTTTATGTGAAGGCAGTGCTGGTGTGTGTTCTGGAGGGCTATGTGTTCCATGTGGTGTGGTGCAAGTGTTGACCTTCTCCTCTTGACCAGCTATTCCGGTCTTGGCTGGAGAGTGCGTGGCTTCCAATTTGGATATATAAATGCATCTCTCGCAAGTCTGAGTGTTGGGAGGTAAGAGAAGAGGGTTGTCAGTGCACATGAGGCAGTTGCTACATTGCCTCAGGATGCCCAAGTTCACCAGGTTAATAGGAGATTGCACCGGGAACTGACCTTTAGACATGCCTGGAGAGGTTGGCATTAATAATAAGTACTGGAGCTGTCTTCTTGTTGAACATTTAGAGCTGGTAGCACTTTTGTGTGCTACAATAATTGCTACAAGAAGTCTGGAAAAGTGCTAGACTAATAAGCTAGTAAATGTGCAAGAGAGGAGAGAACTAGTAGATCTAAGGTAAAATTTGAAGAGCAGACTTAGGCACTACTCAGAAGCTTACAAACAGCTCTGGATACAGCAAATCTTTATCTTGACTAGACTAGTTACAGGAAAGGTGGGAAAAAAGCGCAAACATGGGCTTGTAAACCAGAAAGGTGAAAGAGATGAAAAACTGCCCAAACAGCCAATAATTACAATTTCTGGGCCAGAAACCACTCCTCTTGTGGTAGATAGGCTACCCGGTGCTTACCACTCCCACTGATAAGCTAGAAGGCTTCCCTCCAACACAGAAAGACTTGGTGTGCTCAGACGCTTACATACATTCCTGGATACAGGAAATCTGTATCTGAACTAGACTAGTTACAGGAAAGGCAGGAAAAGCACAAACATGGGCTTTTAAACCAGAAAGTTGAAAGAAATGAAAAAACTGCCCAAACGGCCAATATATTACAATTTCTGGGCCAGAAACCACTCCTCTTATGGTAGATAGGCTACCTAGTACTTACCACTCCCACTGATAAGCTAGAAGGCTTCCCTCCAACACAGAAAGGCTTGGGGGGCTCAGAAGCTTACAAACAGTCCTGGATACAGCCAAGCTGTATCTGGACTAGAATAGTTACAGGAAAGGCAGGAAACAAGCTTAGAATTATGTTTGTGTATAGATTCAGTGATGTTAGCATGGTGAAGATGCAGATGAGGTATGAACTCATTAGAACTGCTGAATCCCCAAAAGTTGGTTCCATATAGGAGATATAAACATAATACAGGCACTCACTCAGTGTTTGCTTTTAATGGATTGCAAGTGTGACTAATTAGTGCTTAGGAGAAGGAAAACACAGCACACGTGCAGACTGTCTTACTTCCACTGGGTGTGTCAGGTTAGATCTACAAAGTGTTAGATGTAAGGTTGGAAATGTTAGTAAGCAGCACACAAGTCACAGGTTGTATTCCTTAACATCCAACCTGCCCTTCATTTGTTGACAACTGCATATGGTATTATTCCACTTAATATTCTCATGCATCTTAAGGCCAGTGATATAGAATAGCTTATACACTGCACGTCTCTGAGTACTGCTAAGATAAATGAACAATGGCCAACAAACACAGAAATGTAAGACATAGCTGTATATTTGCAAGCAATAATCATGACAGGTTGTGTGATCACTAGGTGCACTGCATCCAAAAATAATAAATGTACAAATAACATTTGTATCGTTTGATATACTGTAGATGCTCTTGTAGTTGGTTGTGTGCATACTGAGTTCAGTTCATTGCTGCAAAGCTGTTTATGTGGCAAAG
Organism: Protopterus annectens; assembly: GCF_019279795.1. Lineage (NCBI taxonomy): Eukaryota > Metazoa > Chordata > Ceratodontiformes > Protopteridae > Protopterus > Protopterus annectens. The sequence continues at coordinate 1,771,813,797 of NC_056732.1, forward strand.
AGGAATAAGGCATCCATTCTATGTTCTGTAGGTGCATTAGAGTGAGTGCTCAAATCCAGACCTATTTAGAAATATCTCATGTGTACTAACATTTTCTAGTGTGCATGTCATAGATTGCTTTTCCTCATTTCAAGTATCTCTCCCCTTTTTTATTTTTTTTTTTTGGGGGGGCACTGTTTGCTCAATGTGCCACTTAGCACAAACTGGATAACTGGCCAGACAGGACACGGACAGAAACCGGATGCATTCAATTAATATTACTAGGCATCGTGCAAACCTGCTAAGTGACATTACACCGTGGTTAGCAGCGCGACCTTAAGAATGTTTAGTAAAATAGAGAATGTCCTGTAACTATTCCAGTGGCAGCAGGTGTAGGTGTAGGGCTGAAATACAGATGGTCCTGGGTCCTAGTACAGGGTGTGCAACCTTTGCTTTATTGTTGTGACATCGCACTTTATAACAATAAACTGCAACATAAACAGGTGTTTTCACAACCTTCTTGTGGCAATAGGTATAAGTATAGGACTGCAAAATGCATGGTCCTGGGTTAGAATACAGCATATTTCATACACTTATACTGCTATTCCACTTCCCAATATAGTCACTCTCACCTATACCACTTGACATGGTGCAGCTGATATTAATTATCACTCTCACTTGTAACACTTGACATGGTGCAGCTGATAATTATATGTATGAGGGCTGAGGCACTAGTATGGTGTCAGTCATGTATTCATTTATCTATGTATTATCACATTTATTCTCATATATATGACTGTGAGTATATTGTGTACTGTATTCCTGTAAGTATTTTTCTACTATCCCTTCACATTTGTCTAACACACATACACAACTGCCTGTTCATCCAATAATCTTGTATTTGCTTTCCTTGCCATTGTTACGTTCCGCTTACCATTGTGCAAACATGGTGCTGGGTAATGTGCACTGCTGAATACCATGTTTGCAAGATGGTAAGCAGAGCACAAGATTTTCAAACAGTGTGTACCTGCTCCCAGTAAACAAGATGACTGGAACTGGTAGGAAAGCAGCTTTTTTGATATCTGTCTGTAGTGAAGAGCGTTTTAAAGTATTAGATACACCTATATTCAAACCCAGTACCATCTTGGCCAAAAAAGGAATGTATCGGTGCATTAACAAGTGCTACCACCGAGTCAGTCAAGCAGCAGGTGTATTTCGTAGACCCAATACTAACTGTCAGGCTTTAGCAATGTGGCTCATGTTTGTGCTCTGCTTACCTACATGCAGACATATGTATCTTGCATGTGTATGCACTTTGCTAACCGTCGCTCAAACCCACTGCTCACCTGGCTTTGAAAATGTTTATATTATGCTGTATTACTGCTGTCTACTGTCCGTTTCTTGTGTATGACAAGAAATTACATGCGGAAACATTATAAACTGAGGGCCATATTATACAGTACATCACATATTTACAGTACATCCCGGAAGCACTGCAACCTTGGGCTCTCAGTACTTTTTCCATACAAATATCAACCACACTACAAAATGTAATATCAAATGTTGCGTGCTATGTAATTCACATCAACCTTGTAACATGCGGAAATACAACTACTGACTCATACACCTCCTGTAAATATTACAATGCCACAACAATCTGCATGGTCACCCTCACAGAATGTGGATGTATCAAAATAGCTGTTAAATGTATGTGTTCAAGCTCATTTTTTATCACACCATATCACATATGTTATGTCAGAGGCATGGGATTAGTGGTGGTATTATTCAGATATTGTCCATGATTGTGGTTGGTTCTTGTAATGTTTTCCATGGTCCTTTACCTGTGGCCACCTTGCTGGAGACTTCTGCTCTGAGTACACCCATAGTCAGGCATATCAGTTTGCACATCTTCACAATGTGCACCCTACACATATTGTTTGTCAGATCCATGATAGATGTCCTTTGCATTATTCATGTAATGATGTTTATCTCACACAGATGTCCCCCCATTGTTATGTCACCTTTTGTGACAGTCACAGACAACACATTTTCACTGTACAGTACATATTGTACCATATAGATATGTGCTTGGTGTTCCTGCTACAACCATATTCCATTGACATGCCCTTCTCTGCTGCACATGCAGGAGTTTCACCTGTCCTCTTTCCCTGTGTTCATTGCTGCAATTCATCTGTGTGTTCCTATTCAACACACATACTTCCCCTGAGTGATCATTTTACATGGCAGTCCATGTCCTGTTACAAATCATTAATCCAGCTTCAATACAGAATTCCAGGATTGGGATATCACAATACTCTGCACTGTAGGTACACTGTCCTATACTGTGTTTGGACCATGTACTTCACATTCATACCTCCCAACTATCCAGATTTTCCCAGGATGTCCAGATGTTTTGCTTATCAAATTTGTGGCTTTCTGCCATATCACTGGGATGATCTCTGGAGTTATGTGACTAAGTATTATATGTACTGAGTGCATACCTTTCAACTGTCCTGATTTCTGCAGAATATACAGTTTCTGTCACATAATTGTGATCTTTTACTAATAGCATTTTTTTCTGGCAAATCATTGCCATGTCTTTGCCAAGTGAAGTCAGAAACAGATGACTGTCATTTGAGTTTCAAACTTCATGCTCTTCAGAAAGTACATGCTAATGGATAACCTATTTATTCTACCATCCATCTAAGTTTGGAAGTGCAATATTAAAAATCTGTCTCTATTTTGGGCCTTTCTCTCCCCATTATGTATGCCTTTCTCCACATTTGTTGCTCAAAGAGGGTGACAGGTATTTTTAATTTCATTCTAACACATGTCTATGTGACATCTATGGCAAATATGCCACTATTTCTGGTTAAATGTCCCCACATTATGTTGGCCTTTGTGGAGGTATGTTACACTAACAGATTCACAGCATACCTCTCAACTGTACAGACCTTTGCAGAATGTCCACAATTTGGTCTCATTTGTTGGTCCATTTCTCTTGTGGTTTTCTGCAAATCATTAGCAATTACTGAGGGGTGAGGTCAGAAAATAATGACAAACATTTGGGTTTCAGACTTCATACCTTTCAGAAAATTCATGATAATGCAAAACATGTTGTATTAATTTGCTGTTTGTAAGAACAATATTTCAAAAGTGTTTCTATATTTGGCCATTTTTCCCCCATTACTGATGGCTTTGTCTAGATTTCTTGCTCTTAAAGGTTGAGAGGTAGGATTCACAGCTTCTTCTGAATCCCTGATAGTCATTGTGGCATTCTGCACAAATCCGCGGACTGTAAGTGCCCTGCTTTCAACAAAATTGTATCCACATGTGCTTATATGGTTTCCTAGCCTGCAACACCATTGCCAGCCATGAAACCTAACTCTGGCGTGCTGCGCATCATTAATATGCATGGCACACTGTCGCGCAAACTTGTTAACTCCATGTAGGCTTCACGTGAAGCTTACACAAAGATAATTGAATCCCAGAGACTATCTTCGTTTTTCTTTAGATATTTCTTTTACATATTGTACTACACTAGTCATAACATTTTCATGAGTTCTTTCTATTTTTCCTTTTACATTTATTTTATTTCTCTTATTACACTAACATCTTCCTTTACTAATCTGCTTAAGTAACTTGATATTGCTCTTTTTCTCTGAAAAATTATCTTTGCTTATATAATAATTCTTGTATTTTTTTCTTGATTTCTGTCATATAATTCTTTTTCTTTGTTAAACTGTTTTTTATCATTATGGTCTAAATATTCCAATGCATTCTTATATATTCTTTTATGTTTTTCATTCTTTACTTTCCTCACCTTATATTGCCATTGTAAAAAACATTTTTATATTTTTCCTTAAATATCATCCACCATTCAGACCAATATTTATAAAATGTTCTCATTGTAATATGATCTTTAAATAACTGTATTACTAGCCTCTTTCCTTCTTCATTCAATGCTTTCTCATTATCCTATTCATTAATGTGCCTATTTTTATATATTCCATGTTTTCCTTTATCTCTAGTCATACTGCAAGATGATCAGAAAATCCTGTTTCAACTATTTCCTTTTCTCCTGTAACTAAAGCTTAATACTACAAAATTATATATTTCAGTTCTATATATATTGTTTCATAAGAGACCAGATGGCTTAATGGTTAAGGTCTTCGCCTTCCATGCACAAGGTTCAACTCTGACCAATGCTTGTTTAGAAGTTGCATGTTGTCTCTGTGGGGTTTCTCCCATGTCCAAAACGCATGCTGAGTGTTTCAAACTCACTAATGAATGGACTGTACCTCACAACTGTACAGAATGTCCAGATTTTTGCCTCATATTTTCAGTCTGTTTTTAAAAAAATGTGGTTTTCTGGCAAATTAGTGACAACTCATTAAAGACTGTAGTTAGAAAATAATGACAGAGATTTGAGTTTCAGACTTTACACCCTTCAGAAAATTCATGCTAATGCAAAACCTGTTATTCTCTCAACTTTCTAAGTTTGTAAGAGCAATATTTAAAAACTGTCCCTATTTTTGGGCCTTTGTCCCACTTTTATTTATGCCTTTGTCCAGATTTCTTGCTCTAAGAGGTTGAGAGGTATGAATGGAGCTGTGGGAAGCAGCACAGATTCTACATGGTGCTCTATAGGGGGAAGAGTTGTACAGATCAACCACTTTGGGCATCTACTGTGGTACGCAGTATCCTCAAGATAGGAAAACATGGATCACAGACTGCGTGCCATGGCAGGGCTAGCCACTCGATGGTGTAAAATATGGCTCTAGGTGACTTGGTCATGCTGACTAATGTCACCAGAAATGGGCATGGGTAGTTACCGGTGATAAGTGAGTTGAGGACCCGGCCTACTCTGACTCATGCCAGGGACCTTTACTAATGGTGGGATGGGTATATGTGCCCCTATTGGCCAGTGTGTGCCCACCATAAAGCTTAGCAGCCCTGGGTCAATAAGCTACTGGCCAGCTGGTGTCTAGTTGCCCAGCCTGTGTTACCTGGGATAGCTCTGTTGAGAGAAAGCTGGATGTAAAACCAACCAACCTGCCAAACATGAACTGAGAATTGTTACGCTTAATGTAGGTTCACTGACAGGATGCAGCTTGGAAGTGGATGAAATGGAGGAGACTGGACATCCTATGTATCCAAGAGATGAGATGGAAGGGCAGTGCAGCAAAGCCACTTGGCTTGGGATCCAGACTCTACTACTCAGGTGGAGGGCAGGCTAGAAATGGTGTAGGAATTGTGGTGAGAGAGAGGCTTCAGAAGGCAGTGAGGGATATCATCAGAATTAATGACAGACTCATGGCAATCAGACTCCAGTGTAATGATAGGGCAGTATTCATAACCTCAGCCTATGCCCCACAGCAGGGTTGTGATAGTGAGGAAAAGAGTGCATTCAGACAGCAGTTGCATGACCTATTAGATAAAGCAGGGCAACATGAATTTGTGTTGACAACGGGTGACTTGAATGCACATATTGGGACAGACAATACAGGATATGAGAGTCCACATGGGTGGGGCAACAGGAATAAAGAAGGAGAAGCCATTCTAGACCTCTGTCTGGCAAATGGCTTGATAGTAGCCAACACATGGTTCAGAAAGAGAGACAGTCACAAGATCACATACAAGAGTGGACAAAATGCAACTCAGGTAGACTTTCTCCTAGTAAGGAAAAGGTACTGGGGTAGAATCCATGATTGCAAAGTCATCCCCAGTGAAACAGTCGGCCCACAGCATAAACCATTAGCTGCCGCAATCAGCTGCAAGCAGTGGTCAGAGAAGGCTCTAAGGCCAGGAAGTTGACTGGAGAGAAAGTACAGCAGTTCAAGGAATTACTCAAGGCTCTAGCACCCCAAGAAGAGGAGGAAATAGCTGGAGTTGAAGAAGAGTGGCAGAGCCTAAAAACAGCATGTGTTAGGACTACAGAAAAGATATGTGGCCAAGCCAGGTATGGAAATAAGGTACATAAGGAAAGCTGGTGGTGGAATGCAGAAGTCCAGGAAGTCGTCAAAGAAAGGAGGAGTGCAGGAAGATGTGGGAGATAGAAAAGGCTGACCAGGCTAGGAAGGACTACTAGATGGCTAACAAAGAAGCTAAGAAAGAAGTTGCAATAGCAAAGAATAGGGCTTCAGAGGCACTCAAACAACTTCTGGAAAGTGACTCAGTAAGGGGCAGAAAGAAACTATATCAAGTTGCAAGGCAAAGGCAGAAAGATAAAGATGATGACACCCTTCATAAGGGATGCCAGCAACAACGTGCTCATCATTCCACACGACATCAAAGGCAGATGGAAGGAGTATTTCCAGCAGCTTCTGAATGACGAAAACCCCACAGAAGCTGTACTGCCTCAAACAGCCTACGATGAGAAAAGAAGAGGACTCCACCTTAGAAGAAGCAAGAACAGCAGTAAGGAAGATGAAGTCAGGGGAAAGCAGCAGGCTCAGATGAGGTCACATCCGATATGATAAAGATGCTAGGTGAGATAGGGAATAAATGGCTCCTGCGGGTTCTAATAGCAGTGTGGAGAGAAAGGCGTATCCTGGATGACTGGAGAATAAGCATAATCATGCCAATGTACAAGGACAAAAGGGACATCCACAACTGTAGGCAGTATAGAGGGCATCAAACTCCTATCACATTGCATGAAAGTTCTGGAGAAGGTGATTGATAAACGGATACACAGAGTAGTATAATGTAAGGTGGGAGATGAGCAGTTGGGATTCAGATCAGGATGCAGCACAACTGACCCGATGTTTGCATTGAAACAGATACTTGAGAAGAAGCTAGAGATGAGGAGGGAGTCCAACTGGGCATTCCTAGACTTGGAGAAAGCATATGATAAGGTCCCAAGAAAGCTGATCTGGGCAGTACTGCTGTGGTTTGAAATCCCAGAAACACTGGTAGAATTAGTGCAGGCTATGTACAATGACCCAGTACTCAAGCATGAACAGTGTTCAGCCTCACACAGGGGTTCCCAGTGGGAGTGGGTGTACACCAGCGTTCAGCTCTGAGCCCACTGCTATTCATACTGATGATGGACTACATTAGCAAACAGGTCGGAGGGGACAGATCAACAAAGCTGCTGTATGCAGATGGTGTGTCAGTACAGGCAGACTCTGAGCTAGAACTTCAGCAAAGAATAGGAGAATGGAATGCAAGTCTGAAGGCACATGGGATGAAACTAAGCACAGATAAGATGGTGGTAATGGCAGCAAATTAGGGAAATCAGAAGAAGCTAAGAATAGAGATAGAAGGGAAGATAGTGGAACAGGTAAACAGCTTCAACTGTCTGGGAGGGGTGGTTGAGGAGAAGGGTAGTCTAAATGAAAAGGTCAAAGCTAGAATCAATAGGGCTGCAGCCAACTGGCATAGAGTGTCAGGTGTATTCTATGACAGAAGAATGCCAAAGAAGCTCAAAGTGAGGTGTACAAGACAGTGGTGCGACCAGTACTACTGTATGGTACAGAAACCTGGGCAGTAAAGGTAGAGCAGTTGAAGAAGCTAGAGGTGATTGAAATGAAGTGCCTGAGAAAGGTGGTAGGATGCACACTGTGGGACAGATGAAGAAATGAGGACATAAGAGCGGAAACCAAAGTAGCTCCAATTGCAGAAAAGATCAAAGAGAACAGATTATGGAGGTTTTGGCACATGTGCAGAAAAGGAGAAGACAATCTGGCGAGGAAGATTTGGGACAGACAGGAAGAAGGTAAGAGGAAGTGAGGATGTCCAGCAAAGAGGTGGATGAATTGTGTGAAAGAAGATCTGTGACAGTCAGAGTGTTGAAGAGGGCAGGAGTGTGGCACTGAATCGAGAGAGTTGGCGACAGTTAACATGATACCCCGACCCCATGTAGAAAAAAATGGGGAAAAGGGGGCTGATGAAGATGAGGACATATCCTTTTGTAAGTCAATGAAATTTTGTTCCATAGTTTTAACTTACTACATCTTATAATTTTATTTATTATTTATTTTATTTTTTTATTTTACATTTGTTAACCGGGAAAATCCAACTTGGAACAAAGTCAATTTTCAGCTGGGGCCTGGGGGAAAGGCTCCAGATGCATGTCTTTGTAATGTGGGAGGAAACCAGAGCACCCAGAGGAAACCCACATGAACGCAGGGAGGACTTGCGGACTCTGCACAGAAGGCACCCCAGCCGAGAATCGAGAGAACCTCTTGCTGTGAGGTGACAACTCTACCGCTGCACCACTGCACCGTTCATTAACTTTTAACATTTTTCTTATTTCATTTTCTTTCTATTTACACTTCCTCTTAAATCACAGTTAAAGTCTCCTGTAATATTCATAGTCTAAAATTTGAAGACATAAGCTTTCCACTTTAAATCTACAAGGTTAATCTGTTCATTTTTGCTAAAACTACATCTAATATCTTTACTGTATGTCTACAGAATACAGCTATTCCAGAACATCTCTCATTTCCCAAATTCCATATCTTTCCTCCCCATAGTGTCCCTGTTTGTAATCTTTCTATATTTGTTAAAAATCTTGTCTTCTAATATAATTACATCTGTAGCACATGTATTGCACCACCCCAAAATCTCTAGTCTTCTCTCTATATTCTTAATACTAGTCACATTTACAGAAAGCACTCTAAAAATGTCATTTTTCCCTTAATTCATGGTTTCATAAGTTCATAGCTAATCACTGAGTTAACTTTCTTATTAGTCCATTCCAAACATAGCCACTTTCTCTCCCAAAGTTGACAATCAAACACTGTACTTTGTCAAACACCTTAACCTTTATACCATCCCCCAGTCATTACCTGCATATATTGTTTTTCATCCTTTCCTTTAATTTTTCTTTTGTACTTATCACTTTAAATTATCTGTGTCTTACCCTTTTACCAGTAGAATTAATGTTTCCCTTTTACTACCTCCCAGTGTATGTCTTCTTCGTCACTTATTTCAGAACTTTCTTCTATGTCTTCTTTGTTGTTTTTCATTTTTAATTTTTCATCTATTTCTACTACTTCCACAGTTTCTTCTCTTTGTTCATTTTCTTTCCTTTCTTTTTCTTTACACTTATTTTCATTTTGCAATTCATCTATAAATGTTTAGTATTTTACATTTATAGCATTTTAATTTACATTTTTGCATCATGTCCCATTTCCCCACAAATATAACATTTTCTTTTGTCACAGTTACTTATCAAATGTCCTTCTTTTCCAAAAAATGTTTTGGTTTGTCCCAAGTATTTTACAACACCCCTATTCCCATCCACAATTATCATGCTTGTTACATAAAAATGTATATATATATATATATATATATATATATATATATATATATATATTTTTTTTTTTTTCTATGTTTAATACAATATTACAGTCTCATTCACCAGTCCACAAACCCTTTTCATCATAAACATTTGCAATGCTCAGTACTTACTTACATAAAGTTTTCAAATGTTCTTTCAAATTCTCTCTTTCCACCACTGTTTGAAATTGTTCATTAATTTTCTTTTTTGTTTCTCTGTTAAATGCTTTTATACGTAAAGGTTCCATGGGTTCCAGTGTTTATTTTTTTCATATTCTCCAATAAACCTATCCATTGAAAAAAACATTTTCAAATATAATGTCACAAAATATCTTTGTTAATAAGAATAAGAATAAGGGTCTATATTACTTCATTGAAAATTACCTACATTGAACATAACTCAGTGAATGTTCACATCAGCATACGTTTTACACAGGGAACAGAGTTAGTTGTCCAACACTGACTGTCACACACAGCGTAGCATATCAAACCCACCACGGTGGGGGTTGTATCCCCCACTTTATATATATATATATATATATATATATATATATATATATATATACACACACACACACACACACACACACACACACACACACACACACACACACACACACACCAACTCCGAGATTGCACTACAGTGGGGAAAAGGGCAAATTTCCTACTGCTGCCAACGAACTCCATTCTCTATGTAAAACATTCACTGATGTGAACATTCGCTGAAGGGAATGATCGCTGAGTTATGTTCGATGAACAGAGGTTCAAGGAAAAGATTCTTTGACAAAGTGATATAGACCCTAAGAATAAATGCTCTTACCTCATGTGTTTTTACATCCAAAGTGGCTATTAAATTGTCCCACATTTCATATCTGTCCATTTCTTTGACTTCTTTGCTTTGAATCCTTACCACATACTTTGTTTTTATTTTCTTCTGTCTTCTTTTCTGCTACTCCCCTTTTATCTTTTTACTTTCTCTGCATATGTCTTCTTTTCCGTCTCACAACTATTCTCAAGGATTGTCTCTGCATCCTCCTTTTGTATTTTTTCCATACCCCCCCCCCAAGGAAACATCTCCTTCATTTTCTGGCTCACTCTAGATCACTATTTCTTTAAGTAAATCATCACATATCCCTCCCGACTGGAGGGCTGTAATTATACATGCATAATTTGCTGACTCATCTCCATCAAACAAATTTCTTTGCAACATCTCCTCAGAATCCTGCACGCATTCTCCAATCTCGATATTTGCTTTGTTCTCCATTTCTCTCACCACTCCATTATATCCTCCTCTCTCATCTGCCTTCTTATTTCTCTTGGACTCTTCTGCACCTGGAATGGAAAGAGAAAGTGCTCCTGCAAAATGGGTCCCTCTTGCAATAATGACGAGTAGGGGATGCCCTGGTAAGAATTTCCCTAACAGTATAATCACCACCTCAGATCTCCAGAGGCTACAAGCCAACTGGTTCTAACCCATTCAACAAAGGATAAGTAAATACAAGTAAACTATAAAAGAAAACTGACTTGGTTGACTTGCACACATACCATGTAGATTTTAACAAAGGTCTTTTGAGGGTAATGCCTTAAGTAGAGCTAGAGATTACATAGAATCGATGAGGAATCAAAAGGCTTTGGACTACTTGAACTAAGAAATGATCTGCTCTTTACAGCAGCCAAAAATCGTGCACAGATACTGAGACAGTTGTCAGTTACAAGATCGTTTATAACGTGTAAGTACTTTAGTAGATACATTCTGAGGTGATTATTTAGAAATGGATAATACAGAAAAGCAGAATTTTCTCTAGACTATTCTAGCCTAGTATTATGAATGGCAAAGGCAGATTTTCTACAAATTTCCCAGAGTGTCAAAGGACAGCAGCCAGCCTAGGATTTATGAAACCTTTTTATACCTTGACAAATTCTGGATCACCATTTAAATACATAGCAATTGACATTGTAGTCATCTACTAAAAAAACAGAGAAAGGACCCTCAATATCTTCTAGTAAGTACTGATTATGCAATAACATTTCCGAAGGCAGTAACCTTGCAAAGACTGAAAATAGAGTCCATAGTGAAAGAACAAGTACTTCTTTTTCTATGGTAGTAATTCCATGTACTTCTTTTTTTGTCGTAGTAACTTCCTAGGAAATTCTGAGTAACCAAGTCACTCCATTCATGTCCACAGTAATATATGAAGTTTGTCAACTTTTTTAAAAGTGAATCAGTTCTGAACATATTTATGTGACCATGAAACAACTAGACTAGTTGAGCACTTTAATTAAAACTTTAAAATTACAATCCATGTTATGAAAGACTATCAAAGTGATGGCAGAAACTGGAAACAACTACTTCCTTATCTTCAGTTTCTTGTAAGAAAAGTACATCAGTCCTCAACTAGAGTTGTATCATTTGATCTGTTGTGTGTAAGCCATAAACAAGGCCTGCAAAGGAGACAAAAGTGGAAAAAAAGAATCCATGTAAAAATGTACTGCAACATTTTCAAGATTGCAGGACAGGTTAAAAATATAAAACCTATAGTAAGACAGAATATGGAGAGAGCACAGAAAGAATTTGGCTTTAAAATTTTTTGTGTGAAAATTGCTGCAATGGTATACTATAGTTTCTGAAGTTGATGTAATAAGCTATACTAGTTTTAATTCATTAACCCAAATTGCAACAAACAAGCAATTTTGTTTGTGTCTCATGTAAGTAAACTTAATATATCTTCTGAGAAGACTGCTTCAAAAATCTGGTTTGTTCCTAGTAATACTAATGAATGTCACAATTTACAATGTAATTCTACATATGCTGAGAAAACAATGAGGTTATGGTTGATGGATTTGTCATATTTACTTATGTATTTAGTTGCATACTTTTTTTTCGATTTGTCTTGACCAGGTTAATTTGAGAAGGCACTCGAGAAGAACAAGAGGCTCGACTCCTTAGCTGAGCTTAAAACACTTTAATGTGACTCACAGCACTCCAATACACGTATCACACATAAACGCCTATTACAAAACACAGTGCGTTTTCGTTTCGTATAACTTCTTCTGATGTATAACTGAATACATACTGGTTCCACCCCTATCTTTAAATATCCTTTAAGCTAATTACCTAATTAATCAATAAAACATTTAAATACTTTTTAATAAGCACTTCCATAGGGAACAACCTAAACATTTCTACTTAACATATAAAAACAACATCTATAAAACGCATTTTAAAAAACTACCAATATTGACATAATACCTAAAACCAACTTAACATACTAAGACATAATACCTAAAACCAACTTAACATACTAACAGAGTCGAGCCTCTTGTTCTTCTCGAGTGCCTTTTGTTGTAGTTGGACTGTTTTCGGCACTTGTCCGTGCTTTATTAATTTGAGAAGGCCTATAGCTTGTTTTCAGTGGAGATCAAAGTGGTATTTATACTCCCTAGTAAAGTAATTTGATCAGCAAAATTTAGTATTTTCTCACTTTTTTTATAAGTCTTGGAATCTGTAACATTCACTTAAGTTACGACCAGCCTCAGTGGATAGAACCTCAGTTTAACCTTTTATCTGGTGGATGTAATCTTTGTAAACTATTAATGTCATGAATGATGTACCAGATATCAAAGGGCAGGTATTGTTGTCTAAATATTGCAGATATGAGCTTCTTCACATTTTACGTGTTAACTTTTGACACATTACCATGTTTTTATCATCAGAATACTCCCATCATACTTTTATATGTATATGCATTTAAGCTCTGTAGATACTTAGTTTGTAGATATTGAATATATGGAGCATTTGCCTGTGAGCCTTCTCTGTGAATGGCAGAATAAACAGCCAATGAGTGCATTAGTTTTATTACATTAGCCACCATATATCACTGTGGCAATCCTTAGGTCAATAAACACAAATAAATGAAGTATATAAATTAGCATAAACTTGCTTCCTTGAATAGCTGTGCTAGTGAGAAAGCTACATACATTTTCCTGTACTAATGCCTTAGCTGTCTGGAATGGCACTCTATGTTAAAGGTCTAGGTGCAGTGATAACATGTGACTCTAACCACATGCTATTTAATGAATGGATATGAGCTGTCTCATTTCATTTGGCTTGGTAATGCCTAAAAATATTAGTTAACAAAGCACCCTAAATAAGTTTGACTATGGTAAAGTCAAGTGTATATTCACAAAATGTCAGAGTCAGTATTAATCTGTTCTTAGTTGTCATATCCTGAGAAAATGTGATTGAATACTTTGCAGCCATGCGACCATAATGCTGGGCATTGTAAGAGTATGATATTTCACTGCCATGCTGCATAGCGGTTTTAACTAGATGGCATAGTTTTACTATTTCATCCATTCATTTTCTAAAGTGTTTATCCTAATGTGGGTTACAAAGATGCTAGCAGCAAGCTACACAGAGTAGACCAGGCATTCCTAACTCCAGTTCATCCTGCATGAAAACCAGCTACATTGAGGGATATAATGTCGCTTACATTTCCTGGGTCTGACTCAAGGACTGCTCCCAGTGTTCTATGCCTATTAAACCTCCTGTGACAGGTGAAGGGGGCATCATCCTTTTAACTCATTCACTTCAGTGGAGCTCAGGAAGTTTGCACTGTAACTTCCAATGGGCAGAGCCTAAGCCTTTTGACAGAATCAAACGATGTCCTCGAATTTCAAACAAATGTTCATATCTCTGGAACTATAGGGGTAATGAAAAAAGTATAAATGGCAAACTCTTCAACCCAAACTATTTTTGTAGTGGTATTATTCTTTAGGTTCTAGGTCTTAAACTGAATTTTATAAGTCAAGGTAAACAGAGCAGCTATTACATTTGTAATGTTTTATAAACTTAAAATATCTCAGCAACCACTCAAGTTACACACAGAATGTCAGCAGCATTTTATTCATCTAGATGAGGGCTTTCATATGAGGCTAAGGAGTTCTGTGTTACTTCATTGCTGAGATATTTAGAAAAATGTTAAAATTATATCTATATAAATTAATATCATAAAAACAACAGTTAATATCTATTTACCTGCACTAGACAGAGGTCAAAAATTAATGCAGTGAGTTTGCCATTGTGTAAGCTTTAAGATTTATTCTTTTAAAACATTGTACATAGCATGGTTTTGGAATTATTATTAACAAGCAATATTTGACGCCTAGACACATCAGTAGAAGTTAACACCAGATGCACCTGGAGGCATCACTCAGATGTAATGAGTCAGTGTGCCTGAATCACGTCAACCTAGAGGAGCAGTAAACCTACTCTAATATTTTTCTGGATTACCAAGATCCTTACCATGTGAATGTATGTCAGCAAAGTAACCTTGTAAAGGAACCTCTTTTCCACTGTTAATACATTTTCACTGCTTGTATCTGCAGTTTTATTCATTCGGTAATTAACCAGTACTCATGACAGTATCTGAGGAAGAGAACACTCAGACTATTAAATTGCCACTTTTATCTTATGACTCAGTACTTACTTCCCCACCACTGTTCTGTAGAATTCCTATGAAATTAGCACCACTATTGAAACTACTTGATCTGTCTTGTTGATCCTGTGAGCCCTAAGTTGTCACTAAAGCTCCACTATCTGATTCCCTTCATCTGGGGAGAAATCAATTATTTTCCTGGTCAAGGAACAAAACTTTCAAATAGGAGTTGATGATGTTCATCATATCTACTTTATACTTAATAGGCATTGGTTGCAGATGAGACCATGATAAGGATATGTTCTGCAAGCAACAAATATGTAGCCATTATGTTCCTATACTATTTAATCTCCAAATCTTGGCTGCCAGCTATTTGTCCATAAAAATCATGATCTGGATGGGAAATAAAGCACATCATTGGTGTAGTCATATGCCAGCCTTGAACATGTCTGACCTAATGAAATGAATGTTGACACAAATGTAAGTACTTAAACTCAGGCCATGGATGGCATGAAGCATCAGACTTAGGGCATCATACATGGATCATCAGACTTAGGGCATCATATTGTTTTAGCACACATCTTCAAATGTTTTCTCCAGTTCCACAAAATGTATGAAGCCATATCATAAAATGCTAATAATTACTCCATTACAAGGACAGAGATAATCCATGTTACACATCCTGGGAAGCAAAAAGGCAAAGTGGAATGCACAGCAAGAAACACCAATAACTAGAGAAATACTGGGATAAAGGAAGTTAGAACACTCAGAAATAAAGTAAAACCATTTAATGAAATCACAGTTGAGTGCTTTTGTCCTTAAGAGAAATCAGGACTTCACCAGAACTGACAAAAAACTTGCAATCTACCATTAAAGAAACATTCAAAAAGTCATGTGACATGTCATACTAAAAAAAGTTTGTCTATAGAAGTAAAAAAAAAAAAATAAGGGAAATGAATAATAAAACAATTTGAAAATATTTGAATATTATGCATTTTGTCATGTACAAAATTTATAATTTTGCAGCTCTCAGGTTCAGTATGCCGAGTATTGGTATATTAACATTAAGTTCTTGGGAGATGTCAAATTAGTTCCCTGTACTTGATCCTGGTTTCCCAGGGACTGCCTCTGGGGCTAGTGGGGACATTATCCAATACAAAAAAGTTAAAACTTGATGTGTTATATATAAGGGAATGCTTGTAAAGTGCATTTCTACCTTTTTTGTTAACAATATCATACATGTGCTCATAAAATTTGTTTCATTAGTGTTCTTTCAGTTTTTCCATTGTAAAAGGAGGCAAATGACAAACAGTTAGCCACATATATAAGACCAGCACTTCCACAATTAAAATGTTTACTAGACTTGTATATTTTTATGGGCAGTAATAGTAATTCTACTGCCTTCCGAAAAACACTTGCAGTGGTGGGAAAACCCACACTTGTATGTTCCTTGCTTTTTTTTTTTAGTCACGGTGATGCCTTCCACCACTCTTTCAAACCTCTCTTTAAAGTTTTTGTCTCTTTTGCATATCATAAATGGTCAATCACTCAAATGACCTGCCACTACTGGAATGGGGACAATATGTTCCAATTTATCTTCAAAATGTTTTTATCCCTCCATATTTATTGTTGTGTTTTAATGACACTGACTTCTCATAACTTGCACTCTCAGACTTCTTAGGAAAAGCACAACTCTTTCCTTGTCCCAGGACTCATATACATTCTGAGCTGCCCCAAACATTTCTTATTCAATTTGGATAATTTCCAAAATGTTTGTAGGGTAACCACAGTTTAAAAAACATACCATATAAGTTATTGTTTTTTTATAAAGGTGTCACAATCATTGCTCATAGGTGCCAGTCTATCATACTGGCCTTTCACCAAACTTCTTTTTTGGAAGTGTGGGTGGTTAGTGATATAATGAATATAAGAGTCGGAGAAATTTGGTTTACAGTACTGGTTTGAACAATTTTTTTTTCCAACCTGTTTACTTCTTAATGTGACATCTAAGATGTTAATTTCATCATTAGAAACATTGTGTGTGAATGACAAAGGGAGAAATTGATTAGATGTATTTAAAAAAATCATTTATTCATTTATTTAACATTTACTAACTGGGAAAGTCCAACTTTGAATGAGCCAATTTTCAGAGGAGGCCCAGGGAGAATCTCTCCAGATGCATGTCTTTGTAATTTAATTTAATTAACTGTAATTAATTGTCCCTCATGTCAGACCACAATATACATATGTTGGGTCTATATTATCTAATCAAAGAGGCATTACAGTGAATACCTCTTCATCAACCCTTAAAGAGCAAAGTGGCAGTTACGTGAATGGCCAAATCAGCGATTGTTTTTCCTAAAGAAAAAAAAATCACTTGGCCATCAGCGTGAATTTGCCCTTTCCCCACCATAGTGCGATCTCAGAGTTGGTATATTTTGATAGGGAAGTGCGGGGGGCAAAGCCTCCCACATTGGGGGTGTGGGGGGGAAGCCCCCCCACTTTGAGTTGTTCTTACTGATGTTTTGTTTCTGGCCAGATCAGCAATATTTTCCTAGGAAAAAAATCACTGATTTGGCCGTTCACGTAATTGGCAGTTCGCACTTTAGGGGTCAGTGAAGAGGCATTCGCTGTAATGCTTCTTTGATTAGATAATATATACCCCATATGTCATCCAAAAACCTGGAAAAATGAAGCCAATAATCAACAAAAGGTGAGTTAAAAATGTGGTCCTTCTCCCAAGTCCACAACACCATGTTAGCATAGATGGGGGCACATACCACCCGCATTGCCACCCTCTGAAAATGTTTGTAGTATTTCCTTCAAAGAACATTGTCCAGTATGGCCAAAAATTAATCAATATCTATAGTGATGAAAATCAGGTCCTCCCTGTACCATTTTGATCAATACCAGTTAAGAAATCCCAAGAATCTGTTAACAAATAGGTATGTTTCGGGATGAAGGATTTCAAATTTCTGTAAATAAATACAGCGAGGGGATATGTTTGTGAACTATCTGCTACCATAATGGGCCTTAGGGGAGGTTCTGAAAGAGACTTATATGATGTTGGTATACCAAATATAGAGGAGACTGGGAGTTTGTTGACATGTAAAAATTCATATAATTCTTTAGTGATAATCTTTTGTAAAAGAAGATCCAGGTGAAATGGGTCATTATTTTATGCAATGTTAATCTCAATTCATGGAAACTTGTATGTATTTGTCAGAGTCAACCAGAATGTTATACATATGAGCTGAATTGTCTTGGGTGTCCATTATTACCAGCCCCCCACCTTTATTGGGTTTCATAAGTGTAAAGGATCTATTGTTGACTAATTTGTGTATTTAGTCAATTTCATCCGGAGTCAGGTTTTTATACCCATATGGCTCCATCTAAAGAAATTCATGATGTCTATTTCACATATTTGTCCAGCTGAGTGGAGGGGAAGGGGGTTAAACTGACTTTTCATTCTCAATTCAGAAATGTTTGTTACTTTGACTGCATCCATAAAAGTAATTGCCAGGTTCAGTTTTCTTGAAGACATTTGCTGAAGTAATGATTGAGGAAGGCACAAACTGATATAATTTCTAAAGTAAGTTAAAATGTGTTTACTTTATGACAAGACTGCTATAGTTAAAATAATTATATTTGTCATATCTAAGCAAAATGCCGTTGCGTGAAATCTCAATATTTCTAATAATGCAGAAGCATTAGGGTTTATCTCATCCTGATTCTGCCTCGCCCCTTTTGATGTTTTCTGTACCCTTCACCTCCAACTGGTCTGCTGTTGTCAAAACGAACAATTTATTCTGGAAGACAGCCTTTATTGTAACCGAACCTGATTTTTTGGTCACAGTGTTTTTTGTTTTGGAGTGGTTCCTGGTCTGCTGTTGTCCACTTCTCTCTGTTTTTTTAATTTCTCCAAGTCTTTTCGGTTTCTAATACAATAACGAGAATGGACCCCATTCTTGGACAGCACTGCCCAAGGCCAAGAATCAGCTTCTAAGGGACCTGACAATATCCCTGGCTGTAATCTACATGAACTACAGAGTGAACTGGCACCTCACCTGTGTGCCCTGTTCAATCACAGTCTCACCTCAGGCTTTGTCCCTACTGAATGGCACACTGCTACAGTCATCCCTCTCCACAAAGGAAGAGCAACTACAGACCCTGGGAACTATCGCCCCATTAGCTTGACGAGTCTGATATGCAAAGCTATGGAACGTATCATCATGGACCTAATAAACAAGGATATAGGGAATCTCCAAACTCTGGAACCCACACAGTTCAGTTTTGTGAAGGGTAAATCATGCCTGCTCAATCTGGTCAACTTTTTTGAGTCAGTGACCAGAGCTGTGGATGAAGGCAAGGTGGTTCATACAGCCTACCTTGATCTGGCCAAGGCCTTTGATACCATTACCCACTTAGGAATCATAGAAAAACTCACTAAACATGGCATCAACCCCTATATCAGTTGGTGGGTTGCAAACTGGCTCACAGATAGAACCCACAGTGTGAAAGTAGTTGAATCCAAGTCAGACTGCCGACCAGTCACGAGTGGAGTCCCATAGGGTTCTGTCCCGGGTCCTCTCCTGTTTGGTATCTACTTCTCTGAAGTCCAGGCCAATGAGAAGGGACTCTGGCTGACAACGTTCACAGAAGATTGAATGTTGGGAGCTATTATTAACTTCCCAAATGATGTTGACATCCTACAGAAAGGCCTCACTGAGACCAACGACTGGTGTCAGAACCATGGCCTTAAGCTCAATGCCAAAAAATGTGTCATCATCTTCTTTGGGAACAACCCAGCTCCCATGCATTACCACATCAATGGTAGTCCACTGAACACATAAGGCATATAAGAGATCTGGGAACACAGGTTGACAGCAACCTCTCTTTTGGCCACCACATTGCCACTGTGGTCAGAAAGCCCTTCTATGTGGCACATCTCATTACTAAGGGTTTTGCATCCAGGAAGAAAGAGGTCATTGTCTCGCTCTACTCTTCCCTCATTAGGCCAGTCATTGAGTACAATGCCCCATTTGGCATGTACCTCACTAGACACTTACAACAACTGGGCAGGCCACAAAAGTAGCTCACAAAGAGGATTCTAGGCCTTAAGCACTTGCCCTATATGGATAGACTCAAAAAACTCCAACTATTCTCTGTCTCATATTGCCTTCTTTGAGGCGATCTCTACTTGACTTACAAAGCCATGTCTAACCCATCTCTGTTAGAAATGCTACATCTAAAGAAATCCCAGTCTCTCCACACCACACACTCCAAAGATCTCAGTCTTATTACCACAATCAACAGAACATGCTGGAGGGACTGGTTCATAACCTAGAGACTGCCCATGCTTTGGAATAGACTTCCCATACATGTCAAACAGAGCACCTCACTGGCCCTCTTCAAGAGAAATTTTGATGAGTGGATGGGAAATAGAAAATTCATCCTGGGGATCACTCCAGTGGCTCTACTCAACAGAGACACTGGGAACTAAGGTCGAGTGACACAATGCCAGGGTAATTCTATGGGATAGGCTTGTAAAGGCTCCAGGGCCATTAGCCTAGTACACATCTATGAACCTAGCTAGTTGAAGTCCTTTTGGACCTCAAATTCTTTGTTAGAAAGCTTAATTTTATTCTTTTGTTCTCCTATGATGGCACTTCTTCCCACTCACTAACATTAACAAGGCCAAGTACCTTTAATCCCCCTCTTTGTCTAGTTTGTCCCCCTTGGAGAAAAATAAAAATCTTTCACTTTACTTTCTGTGACAGAAAACGTACGTTTTTTTTTTTATTAAATGTGTGTGTGTGTGTGTGTGTGTGTGTGTGTGTGTGTGTGTGTGTGTGTGTGTGTGTGTGTGTATTAGCTAGGAAAACGTGCTTTTATTGACTGTCATGCAATTGAATTCTTGTGTGAACGTGATATTAGATAGCTTTTGCACCAACAACTTGATTTGGTTAAATATGATTTGAATTCAGATCAATTTAATTTACTTAAAATGTTAAGGCAAAACAACAAAGTGAGAATTATTGAAACCTGCCAAAGAGGGAAGGGGTAGTCCTGATGGACACTAATGACTACGACAATAAAATAATGTTTCTTTTAGATAAGGACACATATAAAGAGGTTTCATGAAAGAATAATGTATACAGCATATAGGAAAATTGATTTTTTATTGTGCAACATGATTATTCAAGAGGAAATTAATCAAGCTGAATTTGGGTTTTTCAAGGGTGATTATTTTATGGTCTCTACAATTTCTGGGATATCAAAGGTCCATTAGGACCTACTGGACCCTCCTTTAAGACCTACAGTTGATGCCAAGGACTATAAAGCATTCCTCTTGGCCAGGTTTATTGATTACAAATTTAAAGGGACCATTCAATGGCTTGAATATTTAGTCAAGGACTCTTGGGATTTTTTTCATGAATTTTGGAAGACTAATACAATGAAAGTCTTTTATTTTTGACAACAGATGTCAAAGACTTACTTTCAGTAATATCACATCAAAAGGAGCTTGACTAGCTATTCGAGTTTCTTATGAAAATATTAAATTGAGTTGGAGAGAAATTAAAGTTATTGTGAATTTGATGGATATGGTTCTGAGAAATAATTTTATTTATTCTGATGGTATAATTTTTTTGACAGAAAGGAGGAGTGGCCATGGGTTCATCCTGTGCCCCCATTTTTGCTAATATTGTTATGGGGATATGGGAAAAGAAATATATTTTAAATTACTAATTGTTGGTAATTTTATACCAGATATTTGGATGACATCTGTATTTTTTTGACTGACCATCATGACAGGATTCAGGATTTTCTTGACTATATCATCAATACCACCTCCTTCTTTAAGTTTACATACTCAGTTTCTGTTGAAACCGTACACTATTTAGATATTGAGTTAACTAAAGACAGATCTAATAATAGATTTGCATCTTCTATTTTCAGAAAACTAACATACTCAAATTCCTTTTTACATTTTGCAAGCAGCCACCCTCTGTATCAGAAAAAAAAGCAGTGGTTAAAGGACAACAGGTTAGGCCTGCTAGGATGGTTTCTGAATTTTCTGCCTTTTTATTGGAATCTGAAAAATTAAAGAACATGTTTTTGAGAAGAGGATATCCTGAAAAATTTCCTATTGACATTATTAATGAGGTGTTTTACAACAGAGAACTTGGCACATACACTCCACTTTTGGGGAACACACACAGTTGTAATGCTGTTAAGCAATCCTTCCCTAAGATTTGAGGAACAGATTTTATTTCCACCTATAGCCTAGATTTATTAGACATTAAACACATTATTCAAAGAAATTGGGGTATTTTAGTCAGTTAGACAATATACAGAGAAAAGAGTGGGTGTTTCCCTTTGTTTACAGTGCAAAGAGTAGTGTGTCTTAACCTGTTTGAATGTATTAATGTTGGTCAAAACTACAATCGAGGCAAATGAAGGACTTCTAAATGTGGGCACTGCAACACTTGCAAATTTTTGTTGAACACGGATGGTGTCACT
Source organism: Protopterus annectens (assembly GCF_019279795.1). Classification (NCBI taxonomy): domain Eukaryota; kingdom Metazoa; phylum Chordata; order Ceratodontiformes; family Protopteridae; genus Protopterus; species Protopterus annectens. Next base: position 1,771,836,026 of record NC_056732.1, read on the forward strand.
GGGGGTAACATCAATATTAACCTTCAGTTTTATTGTACTTCTCATTCCAAGGCTATTGTTTATACAGTTGTCAGAAATGTGATTGTTTCTATGTTGGAAAAAACAAACAGGCTTTTAAGGACAGGATAAGGGAACACACACACACACACACACATATATATATATATATATATATATATATATATATATATATATATATATATGGTTCTCTATCAGAAGTCTGAAACACTATAAGCTTGAAAATCAAAATCCTGAAACCAAAAGCCTGAAAATTCAAAATCCCGAAAACCCAAAATCCTGAAACTCAAAATCCTGAAAACACAAAATGGACATACTGACATCATTGTGGCTTTGCTATTGTTAGCCCTGTGGTGTTAGGTCATGCGTTGGGTTCAGGTGAGTGTGCGGTTGGTTTTATGTTAGGGTTAGGGGCGGTTTAAGTGAGTTAGGGTTAGGGCGCAGGTTAGGCATGTATGCAATAGTGACAAATATTGGGGTTAGGGGTGGTTTAAGTGAGTTAGGGTTAGGGCGCGGGTCAGGTGAGTGTGCGATATTGACAGACCTTAGGGTTAGGGTTAGGGTCAGGGTCAGTTGGTAGATATTAGTGTCTTTATAGTGACATATTAGCATTATTTGTGTTTTCAGGATTTTGAGTTTCAGGATTTTGGGTTTTCGGGATTTTGAATTTTCAGGCTTTTGGTTTCAGGATTTTGATTTTCAAGCTTATAGTGTTTCAGGCTTCTGATAGGGAACCATATATATATTTATATATATATATATATATATATATATATATATATATATATATATATATATATATATATATATGTATATAGTATTGGGAAGAACAACCTTAATAATACACTGGCTAAACACATTTCTGAATTTTCTGGGCATTATTTTTTATTTATTTATTTATTTTTGTATTGAAACTTCATGACCTTGTCCACAGGGTGGAGCTGTGGACCTTTTTTTTTTTTACAGGTTTGTGAATTATTCTGGCAGATAAAAACAAATGCAGGGGTTAATCCCAGTTTAAATGACAACATTTCTATTAACTGCTTACTTAAACTAGAATCTTCAGGGCTTATGTGAGGGTTTTATTTAGGCTGTACCTTTATTTCAAGGTTTTTAATATTAACAAAATGTTTTTACTTAATGTTTTTAATTTTGTCTTTGCTCGTTTCCTTGATGTGTCACATGACTAATGATGTCATGTATTTAAACTGAGTTGGTGTGCTGGTTTGTTATTCTGATGAAGTTTCACGTTTGAAATAAAAGCACTCAAATTAGTACTTTTATCTTGACTTGGCCAGTGCCTTTCGTGGATTGCCTTACGCTGTCCCTCCCAATATGGATTTTCAGTCCTTTCAAACTTGAACAACACTTAATTAGACTTGACAAAGACTATGCCACTAAGACACTACATAAAAAAAGAAATGCTCTCCACTTATTAAATCTCTTAAGCAAAATAACATTAAAGCTCATCTTTTTTTTCATAGCAAGAAGCAAAATTTTACTTCATTCAGGTCCAGGAAATTTTAGCACTCTTGATGAATCTCCTTTCATCAAAAACAACATAATTCCTTCTACAGAGGAAATGGATTGGGCTATAGCTTCACTTAAAAGATCTTCTGAAAAACAACAGTGGTCTGAAGTCATGACTATAAACAAATAACTGTTCATTGTATGTCTCATTCAAAAAAAGAATGAGTTATTTTACTTTCACATTATTCATTATCCACAAGAAACTTATAATATTGTTTGTTTAATATAACTGACAAGTAATCACTCACATTTTTCACTATACTTACTTTTACTTAATGAGGGATGTTTTTGTTGTTTCTTGTTTGTCAGTGTCATGAATTGCATTTTATGCTTCTCTGTTGGTATTCAAGCTAACAGTGGTTATTTGGTAAGTGACTATAATTAGTAGAATAACCCATGTCTTATTATTTGTTCTAATCTTTTCTTTCTAGTCTCTATTTCTTGGGGAATCTTATACTACATTTTAACTTTTCTTCTGAATGTTATTTAATCAAATCCCAGCATATTCTAATTGCATATTTTTTCTCACCTTCCTTCCTGCCTTTGTAATTTGAGTAATCTGACATTCTTATGATTATCCTTTATACAAGTCTTGCATATTAGTCACAGGGGAATTCAAAAAAGCCTACACAGTCATTTTTCACCATGTGCACATCACGGTGTGATGCGCATACAGCGGCAAATATTTTCGGATTCAGTAAACTCCGTGTAGCGGTGTACACTCACGTGCAAACAAGATAAATACAGTGGCATGCTAATTACAGCATAAGTAGCTGAACTGTTTGCTAATCAAGCCAACCAACATGGTGCAGTGATTCAACAAGCTCTAAATCAACTGTGTAAACTCTGTGCTGGTGTTCCCCATGTATTTGAAAACTTTTTGAAGACACCACAGAAAGGACTCTACATGGACAGAACAGCAAATAAAAGTTGTTAGATTTGTACAGAACTGACCTTAACATGTGACAGCAGACACATAATTCCAGTTCTATACAGGGTGAATGCAACAAAAGGAGTAGCAATAGCAGCATATCCTTTTTAAGTGCCATAAATGCAGCTTCGCTCCCCACCCCCAAATTAAGAATACATTTCTAACTAAAGCAGACAGCTATAAGTGTAAACCCCATGAAACAGACTATTCATAGTGGCATGTAAGCATATGCAGTATGTAGCTGATGAAATACAGGCATATTTTCTCAAAAACAGTACTCCTCTGTGCAGATATACTGCAAAGTAATACCCTCCCTTGTATGTACAACATTCAGTTCCCCTTCAGTTTTCCTGGCTACAGGGTTGCCAACTGTGTAGATTCAGGATTGCCAGCATGATGAAGATGCAAATGAGGTCTGAACTCATTAGAATTGCTGAATCCCAATAAATTAGAACCATGCAGGGATGGTCACATCATGTAGGCACTCCCTCGGTATTTGCTTTCAATGGATGGCAACAGTGAAGGATGACATCGGGGGGTGTCAGGTTAGACTTACAGAGGTGTATCTGTAGGTCTGTGAAGGTTGAAAATGCATGTAAGCAGTGCGCAATTCACAAGCTCTGTTTCATTAAGATGCAACCCCCCAATCTCCTCTTGGTTTGTTGGCAAAATGTGTTATCTCTGTCCGCTTTAAGTACTATTTTTATTATTTTGGTCAGTGTTTAGATGATACAGTGCTTAGCACAATCACAGCAAATGTAGGAATGAATGGCAGGTTTCCCTGTGCTTGTCATGTAACTATTCCTGTGCCAGCACATGTATGTTTAGGGTTGGAGTATAGATGGTCCTGGTTCTACTACAAGGTGTGCAACCTTTTCTTCACTTTTTGTGCTCCATGTTTGTGTGATATCATGGGAGCAGAGGAAAGTAATGCCAATTTTGCCTCTGCTTACCTTATTTACAAAGAGGTGCATGAAGGTGGAAGGCAGTGTGGGGAGGTGGGCATAGCACATTAATGAGCAAGCAGTAGGTGAATAGCATGTTCAAATCCATAACTATGTAGAAATATCTCACATGTACTATCAATTTCTACTATGTATGTCGTACATTGTTTTCTAACTTAACAGGATTTTAGACTTTATTTCTCATTCAAGGGGATTCAATAAAGCCTACAAGGTCATTTTTCACTATGTGCACATCGCAGCATGATGTACAACCAGCCGTGGAAAGTTAGATACAGTAAGCACCTTGTAGAAGTGTGCACCCCCACGCAAACAAGGTAAACACCATGGCATGCTAGTTACAGTATAAGCAGCTGAATTGCATGCTAATTTGCCAATCCCACATGGTTTGGCTATTCAATAAGCTATAAAGCATCCATGTAGACTCTGTGCTGGTTTGTCCTGCGTATTCGAAAGCTTTTGGAATAAAGCCACAGTAAGGAGTCTACAAGGATACATGTCAACTGCTGCATTTACAAGGTAAGCCTTGAACCTGGAGTGTATTGTGTAATAGGAATGAGTGGCATATCCTTGTTTCACACTAACACACAAATAGAGCAACATATCCTTGTTTGTGCCATAACAGTAACTTGTCTGTGCTTCACCCCCCCCCCCCCAACACACACACAAAAGAACAGGAACATGACAATTTGCTAACAAACCCTCTTTGAAATGCTAAAGGTTCTATCAAAGGAACTGTCCCTGAAACATTTGTACATATATCACACAACATCCCATTTTCATGTATTGGCAGTCATGTATACCTCCAAAATGGCTTGGCAAATATGGTCATTCCATCAGTACACTTCTAACTAATGCACAGAGATAAAAGTGTAAAAGCCTAAGCTTCATATATTTCTTAAATACATTCCAGCATATGCAGCATATGCAGTATGTAGCTGACATTCTGAAGTTCAGTACTTCTCTGTACAGATATATCCTGAAGAAATAGCTTTATGTGCAGTCGTTCCAGCATAAACAAGTGTCTCCACCATCAGTTTGCCTAGCTACACTGTTGCCTTTATGGTGGAGATTCAGGGCTGTTAGCGTGATGAAGATGCAAATGAAGTGTGAACTCATTAGAATTGTTGAATCCCAAAAAGTTGGATCTGTGTAGGAAATGTAAAAAAAGTGCAGGCACTCCCTTAATGCTTGTTTTCAATGGATTGCAAGTGTGACTGAATAGTGCTTGGGAGAAGGAAACACAGCAGCACTGCAGGCTGCCTTACTTCCACTGAATGTGGCAGGTCACATCTACAAAGTGTTAGATGTAAATTTGGAAATGTAAGTAAGCAGCACACAAGTCACAGATTGTGTTCCTTAACATCCAGCCTGCACTTCATTTGTTGGCAACTGCATATGATATTATTCCACATAATACCCTTACACATCTTAAGGCCAGTGATATAAAATGGCTTACATACTGCATGTCTCAGAGTACTGCTGAGATAAATGAATAATGGCCAACAAACACAGAAATGTAAGAGAGCTGTACATTTACAAGCAATAATCATGACAGGTTGTGTGATCACTAGGTGCACTACATCCAAAAATAATAACCTGTACAAATAAAATTTGTATAGTTTGATATTACTGTAGATGCTGTTGCAGCTGGTTGTGTGCATACTGAGTTGCATTCTTTGCTGCAAAGCTGTTTGTGTGACAAAGGAAAATAAGGCACTCATCCTGTGTTCTGAAGGTGCATTGCAGTGAGAGTTCAAGTCCAGACATATGTAGAAACATCTCATGTGTACTAACATTTTCTAGTTTGCATGTCACAGATTGATTTCACACATTTCTGGTACATCGCTATTTTTATTTTTTTGTGTGTGTGTTTATTTATTTATTTACTTGTTTTGGGGCCACTTAGCGTAAAAATGGAGAAACTGGCCAGACAGGACCCAGACAGAAACCTGATGCATTCAATTAATATTATTAGGCATCACACAAACCCGCTAAGTGACATTCCACAGTGGTTAGCAGCGAGACCTTAAGGATGTTTAGTAAAATAGGGAATGTCATGTCAGCAGGTGTAAGTGTAGAGTTACAGTACAGATGGTCCTGGGTTCTAGTAGAGGATGTGTAACCTTTGTTTTACTGTTGTGACATTGCAGTTTACAGCAATGAACTGAACTGCAACATAGACAAGTGTTTTCATAACCTTCTTGTGGCAACAGGTGTAAGTATAAGACTGCCATATACATGGTTCTGGGATGGAATATGGCACACTCCATTCACTTTTACTGCTGTTTCACTTCCCGTTGTAGTAACTCTCACTTATAAGACTTGACATGGTGCAACTGATATTAATTATATGTATGAGGACTGAGGCACTAGTATTGTGTCAATTATGTATTCATTTACTATATTTTATCATATTTATTTTAAATGTATGACTGTGGATATATTGTGTACTATATCCCTGTAAGTATATTTCTGCTATCTGGACTGAGATAGCCTTCACATTTGTCAAACACACATACACAACTGCCTGTACATCCAAAAACCTTGTGTTTACTTTGCTTGCCATGGTTGCTCCTAGCTTACCATCACGCAAACATGGTGCTGGGCAGTGTGCACTGCTGACTACCATTTTTGCATGATGGCAAGGGGAGCACAAAATTTTCAAACAGTGTGCATGCACTCCCAACAAATGAGATGACTGGAACCAGTGAGAAAGCATCATTTTCCATTGCTCTAGATCCATGGCAGACATGGCCGACATTTGCAGGGAAGATGTCAGATTTAGGGCACAGAGATGGGGTGTCCAGAGTCCAAATTTTTTATTGGATTCCTAGTGAAGATCCACAGTGCCAGACTTCTACAGGGGGACCATTCTGGCTTCCAGTATAAGTCGGAAGCTTGGGATAGTTTAGCCCAGGCTATAACCAGTGCCACTGGTATCTCCTGCATTGGTGAACAACATAGGCATCACTACAATGAACTCTGAGGAAGAAGAGCAATACCCTCAACTGTTAGATTGCGGAAAATAAGACTGCAGATACCCCACACCTGTGTAAGTATCAACTACAAAGAGTACTTGCAAGACTTAAAAGCTGAATATAGGCAAGACTGGTATTCCTAATGAGATTCTGTTCTGTTTTTAACACAGCTGCCAGGACAGGGAGGTCAATGTATGAACCCATGGGGCTAAACTGGTGAGGATGAGGAAGCATGTGGTATGTATGCAGCAGAACAGTAGTATTATTCTAGCATTACCAGTTAAAGATAGCTTTCTTGCTATTTTTTAGAGTTGTATCAAATTGAGCATGCATATCTCAACTGTAAAAACAAGTATGCATGCATGAGTCTGTAGCACAAAACAAGAGTACAATATCAGACTTTAGTCTGAGGTTGTGGGTAAAAGACCACACTTCTCAACTATACAATACTGTTAATTCTTTAATTATGTGTAATTTAAAGATTTAAATTAAAAGCTCTATACCAGTGGTACACATGCCCTGCTGTAAAGTGTAATCTGCATGACTGGAACTCGTGTATGTGCAATATATGCACATGTCAATGAGTACTTGCTGCAATCTGTAGTATAGTATAGTATGCATCAGTTAGGAACTGGTAGTCTTAAAAGTAAAACTTATCTGTTAGGAGCTGGTAATCTTAAAAGTAAAAGTTAAGATAATAGAGTAAATTAATCGTATCAATGCATTGTATATCACATGTGAGGGTACTAAACGTATCTCTTTTTTTCCTCTCACCCCAACCCTTCTCTTGTTTTATTTTATTTTTTTTATTATGTGTCATCAAATTGTGTCCATGTTATCCATGTGTACCATATCATTAAATGCTCCACAGCGCAGTGGGGAAGGCCTGCCCCACAGGATCTGCCTGCCCCAACTCAACCGGCTCCAGAAGCATTGCCCAGCATGTCTGGGAGCTAACTTGGCAGCACCACCTCTGCTGCTCCTGCACTACCTGCCACCTCAGTTAGCCCTGCCCTGTAGGCTGTTCTAGTGGTACCCTCTGGGAGCAGTGGCAGAAGGGATGGTGCATATGGTTGTGTGCCACACTGTTGGTGTATGTCTACACCAGCTGAAAGGGCTTCTTTCCCTCATTTAATGAAATACCAGGAGGAGGAGAGGAGGATGTCAGTCACTTCAACCAGCAGCAGAGTGAGATGACAGTGATGGCAGTCCAGTGGGTGAGACTTCAATTCTCACTGTAACCCAGCTTGACAACCATGGATTTGTGAAGTCCCCACCCTCACCCCAGTTATGGTGTCTACCAGCCTTTTGTGTTCACTTTCTCTATCTCATTTTGTTTGTCTTGTCTGTTTGCAATTGCTTCCTCACTTACCCAACATACCTCAACCACACATTCTTATGGCCCTTCCTCAACATTCCTCTCTCTCTCTCTCCAAAAAAATTGTACCTGTCCCACATAAAAATCATCCCATACATAGCTCTCCATTTTGCATGTCTTCTTGACATACCTGATTCCGTCCAATTGGCTATACAACATGATTGTGTTGTGGTCACTCCTTTCTCTGGAGGTGATAGTCCAAATTCAGCTAATTCTCTGAAAATATGACCAGGTTTTACTGCTGAAGACATGGATAGCTATGGTTCTTTCCTATCTCCCTTGTGCACATTCATGTATTACTTTCCCTTTGTTTTTCTCCCTGCTTGCTCCCCATTTCACCACTGTCCTATCTTCCTCATTTCTTTTCTTTAATGCATTCTTGCATGATGGTGCACATTGCGCACCAATTCACACCAAAGGTAATGCCAAAGTGGTTAAAAGTATTCCACACAGCTGTATTTGAACCCACTACCATCTACCATTAAATGGAATATATCACTGCATTAACACATGCTGCCACAGAGTCAGTTAAGTAATAAATGTATTCTAGAGACTTCGTACTAACTGTCAGACTTTGTTCTTCCCCCTGCTTGCTCCCTATTTCACCACTTTCCTATCTACCCCATGTTAACACCTTTAATCTGGTCAAAAAATAGAATCACACACAACACACATAAGTAGCAGAAAAAGCAATGGATCCCTTAACTTTTTAGGCTCCACGTTTGTGCAGAGGTGAATATCATGCAGCAACAGTCAGTGGCAGCAAAACACCATAGCACTATGCCAACACACAGCACCACATCCCATATAAACAATTCATGTCACTACATTATCACTCTGTAATTAAAAGCATTTTAAAGTAGTAGATACACCTGTATTCAAACTCAGTCCCATCTGGGCCAAAAAAGGAATGTATGAATGCATTAACAAGTGCTACTACAGAGTCAGTTAAGCAGCAGGTGTATTTCATATACCCAGTAATAACTGTCAGGCTTTAGCAATGTGGCTCATGTTGGTGTAGTGTTTACCTATGCACAAACATGTGTATCTCCCATGTGTAGGCATTTTGCTGTATCTCAAACCTGTTGCTTGCCATGCCATGGAAATGTTTATATTATGCTGTATTACTGCTTACTGTCCATTTCCTGTGTATGACACAAAATTACATGTGGAAACATTACAAAATGAGGGCCATATCTAACAGTATGTCACATATTTACAATACATCCATGTGTTTGCACTCCCTGAAGCACTGCAACAACCCTAGGTTCTCAGTACTTTTCCACACATATATCAACCACACTACAAAATTTAATATCAAATGTGTGCTATGCAATGCACATAGATCTGGTAACATCAGAACTACAGCTATTGACCCATATGCCTAAAAACACATATCTGCAAGGATAGTGCAGGAATCAGCAGGGACCATATCCATAGGTATATAGGTGACCTTCAACACACTTGACCCTACTCATTTTGTTTTTGTCAAGGGTACATCTTGCTTTTTGAACCTTGTGGACTTCTTGGATACTTACCCCACAGACCTGGATAAGGGATACCAGGACATACTACCTATATTGACTTATCCAAGGCCTTTTACACTATCCCTAATTCATGTATTATAGTGAAGATCTCCCATGTGAGAATTAAGCCATATAATAGTACAGGGATAGACCACTGGCTCACTGAATTAACACACACACTTAAACCCGGCAACTACACCTACACCAGTAACCAATTACCAGGTATCTGTTCTGGGCCCTCAACAGTTTGCAAACTACTTCCCTGAAGTGCAGGCAATGGTAGATACCCTGTGGTTTACCAAGTCTGCAGATGACTGGTAACTAGATACACTAATTCAGAGTGCCCCAATGATGGTAACATATTACAAAAGGGGCTGCCACACACAAATGATTGGGGCCAAACACATGGAGTGAACCTTAAAGCATACAATGGCTCATTGTCCCCTTTGTCAATGAAGTACATCTGCTAACTATGCCCCTCTAAGCTCAAACAATCTTGAGAGACTTGGGAACACATGCTGATAGCAATCTACACTTTCATCCCTATGTGTCCATAGTGATGACCTACACATTCTGCATTGCTCACATCATACATATGGACATCACATCCAAGACCAGTATGGTCATACATCTGCTGTACTCTACCCTTATCAGATCACTAACTGAGCGCAGTGTTTCCTTCTGTCTGTACCTCACCAGACACCAGCAGTAATTGGAGAACACAGGGTTGTGCCTGGGAGACTCCATTGCCTCCAAATATGACATACATGGAAAGACTGAAAGACCTGTCAGTGTACTCAGTATCATGCAAGCTGCTGAGAGGTGACTTATGCCTGCCCTACAGAGCAGTCTCAGACCCTGCCAGACCTAAAATTCTGCACATCTGCAAATGAAATGGGACAATAATATCTTGGCCCAGGGTTTTCAGCCTAACCTGTGACATAAACAGAACATGCTTGAGAGACAGCTATATCTCCCAACAACTCACACTCCTCTGTAATAGACTCCCATTGCATGCAAATCAGTGCTCCTCAATGACCCTGTTCAACAGCAACCTTGACTACTGTTTGAGTGATTGCAAACTCACTTCTGGGGTAGCATCTATGTTCCTCATGGACAGGCCAGTTGGTGCTGCTCACAAAATTGCTCTGCTAACAACAAACATCCAACTATGCTCAGTAAGGGTACTTATGTTTTTATACAGCTAGGCTTCTAAACACAGTAGGGCCATTAGAATAGTAGTCTCTTGTGTATATATGAAGCTATGAACCAATGCAGGTCTCCCAAATGGCCTGCTGATGTCATCTACTATATGTTGACCTGCACTCTTGTAAAATTCAGACTTGTGCTGTTGAGCTTGTGTAAAGTACTGTGTTCTGTAGTCTGTGTACTTAGATAGGGGTTATGTTCTCACTGCAGTCAACTGTGTGTGTCTAGACAGAAAAGCAGAAGTGTGTATCCTACAGTCACTGCTCCAACATCATGGATTGACAGTATTTTGATACTTGCACATGCCTACAAATCCATTTCATGCAGGGCTCCCAACATTTTGTCTCCCACATGGCCTGTTGATATAATCTACTATACCTTAACCTGCATGCATCTAAAAGTCAGACTTGTGCTATGGTGCTTGTGTAAAGTACTGAGTTCTGTAGTTTGTGTACTTATATAGGTATGGGTACTGTTCTCACTGCAGTAAACTGTGTGTGTGTGTGTGTGTGTGTGTGTGTGTGTGTGTGTGTGTGTGTGTGTGTGTGTGTGTGTGTGTGTGTGTGTGTGTGTATGTGTGTGTGGGTCTAGCCAGGAGAGCAAGTGTGCATCCTAGAGCTACTGTCCAAAGCATGTGAATTGACAGTATTTTGATGCTTGCATGTGCCTACAGATCCATATCAGGCAGGCTTCCCAATTCTTTTCTCCAACATTCGCGGCTGATGTCATCCACCACAAGTTGACCAGCAGTCATGTCAAAGTCCAACCTGTGCCACGGTGCTTGCATCAAGTAGTCTGTTCTTTAATCTGTATATTTATTTAAGTAGGGGTTCTTCTCTCACTGCAGTCAACTGTGTATGTATGTGCATCTAACCAAAAGAGCAAGTGTGTATACTGCAGTTACTTCCCCAGTTGCATGAATTGTTAGTATATTGCTACTTGCTTATGCCTACAGATCCATTTCAGTTAGGCCTCTCAACTTCTTCTCTCCAACATGCACTGATGATGTCATCCATTATAAGTTGACCTACAGTCATGCAAAACTCAGACTTGTGCCGTGGCGCTCGCATAAAGTACTGTGTACTTACATTGGCAGGGGTTCTATTCTCAATGCAGTCAGATCTTTGTATATGTGAGCTGTTGCTTGACATTACAGAGAGCATTTTACACCAGCATGTGGGACACTGTCATATTCTACTTACAGACACTGATCATGTCATCAGCTATAAAGTTTTGTCTGAGAACATCCACGCTGGACATGAGCTATAGAACCTGTTACTGGGTTCCACAATCTGTGTACTTAGATAAGGAGGAGTTCTTTTCTCAATGCAGTCAAGTGTGTGTGTGTGTGTGTGTGTGTGTGTGTGTGTGTGTGTGTGTGTGTGTGTGTGTGTGTGTGTGTGTGTGTGTGAGAGCTGTTGTCTGACATTACAGAGAGCATTTTTCACCAGCATGTGGGACACTATTATATTCTTATCAACAGCCACTGCTAATGTCATCAGCTACATCAGCTTTTTGGAAATGCAGTACTCCCACCAGGGCAGGCTCAGAGCCTAGCTTGGAGGCCAGAGATGTCACTTCATCCTATTCAATAAAGATTACAGTGACATGGCTTTTAATCTATCCACAGACATCATGGCATGGTTTGTAGGCCCTGTGTTTTGCCTGGTGAGGTACATGAAAAAGAATCCATTATATTCTATTAGTGTTGTTATGAGGTTTGACTAAAGTGCTGTCATACAATCTTAAGATCTCAATATGATGGCATGAGTTATGATGTGCACAAAATAGGCTTTCAATACCAGTGTGGACACTTGGTGATCAAAGTTCAGATTGCTATCTATGTGTTCCCAGTGCTTGCATCACTGGGTTTCTGCATAGCAGGACTGATGACCATGCTGTGATTAAAAATGGAATTCCACTTTTCAGCTGAACAACATTACAAACTCACATTTCTGAATTTATTTGTAGATCGTGTGCCTTTGTCACCATTCAGTTGTATGTGTTAGCTCCTCCTGTACTACGTTATTACCATTCACGGACACAATGATTGCATGCAATAATCAAGAAACAGCACACTTGGTAAGCCAAAGGCCATATACTTTAGCCTGCAATGTAGGGAAATAGAGTTCAAACAGCTGAATGGCCAAGCACAGATCCCTGGGGTTTGCCAACGGTGACAGCTTTAGTGGTACAGTTTGATTCACCAACTTTCATATATGTTCTCTCAGTGAGCCAACTGGTTAACCATCAACTGTTGTAAGCCTTAACCCCAACTTATAGGTTTTCTCATTGATACTTGCTTGGAGGATTGTGCCAAAACCCTAGGCCAGATCATGATAGGCAATATAGGATCATAGGATCATACCAGATTCCTAGGCTATTGACCCAGAGGTCATTTTAAAACTAGCCATTTCTTCCCAATGTAATACCATAAAATGAAAGCCAACACCCAAGATTGCATTTAATGATGACTGCCCACTTCCAGGAGGGTCATAGGCTCTATCCCCGGTAAGAATTTAAGGTGCCCCATCCACTCATACAAGTTCCTCTTCAACAGTGTCATAGAGGTGCTCTGTTTCACATAAATTGGTAGCCTTTTCCAAAGACATGGCAGTCACTGAGAGATAAATCTGTCCTTCCAGCATGTCCTATTTAAGCAGCAGGACATATTAGTGTCCCTGGAATGGGCAGCCCTAGTCCTGTTTGATTTATGGATTGAAGCAAGTTCATTAGGTTTGGGTCCTTGATTGCACTGTAATCCAGGCATAAGTCTACCCTAAGAAGTCTGCACTGTTTTACCTTCATCCAGGCCTATAACATACAATCAATGTTATGTGACAACATCACAGATCACCTATGGCATGACTCAGCACATACACCTTCCTGATATGGTTGAACACACAGTTCAACACACCCTCCATATGGCCTATGTTGCCATACAAGGGCATATAGTATATCAACATGCATCTACCTGAGTTGGGGGGACAGCACCTGATGCATGCATGCATGTATAGAGAAATCCAGACTCTCCTTGACTGTGAGGAAGACAAACATGCCATCATGGACCTCTTCTACATGTAGATATTCCAGGTGTGTGCAACACACCTGTGTGAGTTGTTAATGTTACATCAAGTCCATTACATCTGACAGATGTCCTCAAAGAATTCATAGAGGGTGTGCATAATGACAACAGTGTCATCTCATGGAACTTGACCAGGTCAAGGCATTTAACACAAATCCACACAGAGGTATTCAATCAATGCTGTCATATGTGGTAATAAACAGCAATATCACCAAATGGATAGACCAGTTTATGACATAATTGACATTTCACTATGTTGGAATGTGTGATGTGACCTATATCTCAGGTCCAGTGATCAGGATGGTACATCAAGGGTGTGTGATAGGCCCTTTCCTGCCCATTAGTTAAGTGATGGACATTACAGATGACATACACATGCTGTGTCCAAACAGCTGCCTGAAGGAATACAGATTATAGGCAATCATTGACTCCAACAGTGATATTAGTACAAGCAGCCCCCGAGTTACAGACATCCAACTTACAGATGACCCATAGATAAGAACGGGCTGCTGCAATGTTGGAAATAATGTGAAAATAAATAAAAATCTTTAAAGTTGCTCAAATCTTACCTTAAAATGAAGAATTCTGTTGTACCTTCATTTTCCCCACTCATTAAGCTGCTCACATGTCTTGTTAGAGCAGTTACTGCCGCCTTCATGGAGAACAAGAGATCCAACTGGTTAAGAGATCGCTGTGTTGGCGATCTGATTGGTCAAGACTCCCGGCTTGTGCTGCACACAGTATTGAAGCAGTTACTGTACTGTACAGTATAATGGGCAAATGGCATTGTGGTTCAATATGGCCTAGATGACAGTAGGTCTGGCAGAGGTCTGAATGTTCAGGAAAGAGTGTAAACATTTGTGGGTGACACCTGTCGTACAGAAATGTGAAGTGGTGCTTAAAAAGAGGCAAGTTTAACATTTTCTTTTGTAATTTGTCTTAAGGACAGACTTAAAAATGGATCTTGTCCTTTACCCGGGGACTTCCTGTATAATACAGATAGTATAAACATACACCAAAAACTGATGCCACAGCCATTACAATGCTTGCATTGACAAGAAACATGGAGGGATTTGCTGACTCAGGAAACAAACACAACACCCAAGTATAATGTGGACATCACACCGTATAATCAGACCAAGAAGTACGTTACCGATGTCCTGGAGTAGATGGTAAGTGGTACATCTACTAGCATGTGCTCACAGTGCTTAATACTCCCTTGAATGTAACAAAAGTACTGGCTATGTGAAAGATATGCACATCAGAGGCCTTAATACCTTCATGGTTCCCAGCCTTCATCATAGGTTCACAGATTCATAGGCTGGTACTAGGCTATCGGCCCTAGGTCTATACAAGCCTAGCCATAACAATTCCCTGGCTATTTCTTTCCACAATATTTACTTCTCTAGACCCCTTCTAGCAGGGTGACTGATGTGATCCCCGGGGTGTATTTCCTATCGCCCATCCGATCATCAAGGTTCCTTTTGAAGTGGACCAAAGAGGCGCTGTGCTTGACATGTATAGGCAGTCTATTCCAGAGTCTGGGGAGTCTCTGGGTCAGGAACCTATCCCTCCAGCATGTTTTGTTCATTGTGATGACAAGGTTTAGATCCCTGGAGTGTGTGGCTCTGAGGGATAAGGATTTCTTTAAGTGTAGCATGTCCAACAGCTCTGGGTAGATGATATGTGACAGAGTATAGGTGGAGTTTTTTAGACGGTCAGCATAGGGCATCTGCTTTAGGTCTGTGATTCTTTTATTGAGGTATTTCTGTGGCCTTTCCAGTTGTTGCAGATGTCTTGAGAGGTACATACCAAACGGGGAGTTGTATTCTATAATGGGTCTAATGAGGGATGAGTACAGTGGGACAATGACCTCCTTTTTTCTGGATGAAAAGCCCTTAGTGATGAGGTGTGCACATAGAAGGATTTCCTGACTGTTCTGGTGATGTGGTTATCGAAGGTGAGACCACTGTCCACCTGTGTCCCTAAGTCTCTTATCACACTTTCAGTGTTTAGTGTACTGCCACCTATGTGGTAATTCATGGGTACATGTTTTTTTCCCAGAGGAGATAGCTATACATTTATTGGCATTGAGCTTGAGCCCATGGCTCTGGCACCAAGGATCTGTTTCTGTAAGGCCTTTATGTAGCATATCCACATCATTTGGGGATTCAATAATGGCTCCCAGTTTGCAGTCATCTGCAAACTTTGTTAGCCAGAGTCCCTTAGTGTTGGCCTGTACTTCAGAGAAGTAGATGCCAAACAAGAGCAGTCCCATGGCTAAACCCTGTGGTACTCCACTTGTCACTTGTCTGGAGCTGGATTTGGAGTCGGCTACTTTTACAGTGTGGGTTCTGTCAGTTAACCAGTTGGCAACCCATTGAGTGAAGTAGGGATTAATGCCTAGCTTAGTAAGTTTATCTATGATTCCAGAGTGAGGGATGGTGTCAAAGGCCTTGGCGAGGTCCAAATAGGCTGTGTGGATCACCTTACCTTCGTTCACAGCTCTGGAGACTGATTCAAAGAAGTTAATCAGGTTCAGTAGACAAGATCGGCCCTTCATGAACCCAAACTGGGTGGGGTCCAGTGTTTGAAGATTCCCAATGTCTTTGTTTATAAGTTCCATGGTAATACATTCCATGGCCTTGCAGAACAGGCTCGTCAGACTGATGGGGCGGTAGTTCCCAGGATCCAAGGTGGACCCCCCCCCCTTGTGGAGTGGGATAACTGTAGTTGTGCGCCACTCAGTGGGCACGAAGCCTGAGGTGAGGCTATGATTAAACATGACACTTAGGTGAGCTGCCAGTTCATTTTGTAGTTCATGTAGTACATGGCCTGAGATATCATCTAGTCCCATGGATGCTGTATCCTTAGCTTTGGAGAGTGTGGTTTTTACCTGTGTGGCCATTATTACTGGAATTTGGCAATATTTTGGTATTGAGATGGGCTATTTAGGAGGTGACAGGGGGGTGAAGTTGGTACTGAATCGATCTGCCAGGATATTGGCAATATCCTTGGGATCAGTATATTTAATGCCATTCTGTTGTAGCTCAGAGCAGATCTGAGTATTGCCATTTAGATTCTTGACATAGCTATAGAATGCCTTGTGGTTTTCTTTGGAATTTTTGGCAATTTTATTTTTGTAACTAGCTTTGGAGGATTTTATGAGGGATCTCAGCTTCTTATTGAGGCTGGTAAGGGGGATTTTTGCATCCTGGTATTGTCCTCTTTTCTGAAACACTTTCTTCCTTTTGTTGTAAAGCTTGTTTATGGCAGGGAACCACCGGATTGGCTTCCTTTTTTTGGAGGAGACCGTCTTAGTTCTATTTGGGATGGCATGATTCATACACGAGTGGAAGTGCTCGTACAGTGCCTTAGTGTAGGATTCAGCAGTTGAACTTTCAGTTCCCGTCTGCATGGGTGTCACACCAATAACTGTGTACAATGCACCCTTCTTCATGTACCTTCCTACAAATTTTCCAGTGATGTGTAACTGAAGTGTACCACCTTTGTCACAGTGCGCTCTCACATAGCTTATTGGGCACATGTAGGTATTCCTTCTCTGGAATATATATGACTGTCTGATGGTGCAGAACACCAATAAAGTTGTTAACCAGATGCATGTGTGCTACCTGTTCTGCTCATGCACACACCAAATACATAGCTGTTTGACAACATTAATGGCATATATATAATTTGTGAAAGTGTGGACTGTGCCTTATATACATGCCATGCAGACAAGGCAACTAGCCTGTATTGCCCATACTGTTGCATACAGGTATAGCAGTGTCCCTCCTAATACCTCCTGCAAAGATTACAGTGCCAGGCCAGTGTGCATGGTCACCCTCATAGAATGTGGATGTATCATAATAGTTGCTCAATTGCGTATGTGCAAGCTCATCTCCTATCACACCACATCAGAAATGTTATGTCAGAGGCATGTGATTATTGGTGGTATTATTCTGATATTGTCAGTTATTCTGGTTAGTTCTTGCAATGTTTTCCATGATCCTTTACCTGTGGCCACCTTGCTGGAGACGTTTGCTGTGAGTACACTCATATTCAGGCATATCAGTTTGCACAGCTTCACAATGTGCACCCTACAAGTATTGTATGTCATATCAATGACATGTCTTTTACATTATTCATGTAAGGATGCTTATCTCACACAGATGTCCTCCCCTTGTTATGTCATCTTGTCTGACAGTCACAGACAATACCTTTTCACTGTACAGTACATATTGTACCATATAGATATGTACCTGGTGTTGCTGCTACGACCAGCTTCCATTGCATGCCCACCCCTGCTGTGTACAAGGAAATTTCATCTGTCCTTTTTCCCTGTGTTCATTCCTACAATTCATCTGTGTGTCTCTAGTCAATACACACACTTAACCCATGTGATCAGTTTACATGGCAGTCCATGTCCTGTTACAAATCATTAATACTACTTAAGAACAGAATGCCAGGAATGGGATATCACAATACTTTGCACTGCAGGTACACTGTTCTGTACTGTGTTTAGACCATATACTTCACAGTCATACTTTTCAACTTTCCAAATTTTCCCAAGATATCCAGATGTTTTGCTTATCAAACTTGTGACTTTCTGCCAAATGACTGGGATGATCTCTCTGCACTGATGTGACTCAGTATTACAGATGGTTGGGTGCATACCTCTCACCTGTCCTGATTTGTACAGAATGTCCAGTTTCTGTCACATACCTGTGAACTTTTCCTCATACCATTTTTGTTTTCTGCAAATCATTGCCATCTTATTGCAGAGTCAGAAACTGATGACTCATATTTGAGTTTCAAACTTCATGCTCTTCAGAAAGTTCATGCTAATGTACAACCTATTTATTGTACCAACCATCTAAGTTTCGTAGTGCAATATTAAAAATCTGTCCCTATGTTGGCCTTTGTCCCCCCATTATGTATGCCTTTGTCCGCATATTGTGCTCAAAGAGAATGACATGTATTTTGAATTTCATTCTGCCACTTGTCTATGTGACACCTATGGCAAATATGTCCCTATTTCTGGTTAAATGTCCCCACATTATGTTGGCCTTTGTTTAGATATGCTGAGCTAACAAATTCACAGCATACCTCTCAAATTTACAGATTTTTTTGGAGAATGCCCAGAGGTTGGCCTCATATTTTGGTCCATTTCTCCTAAAATTGTGGTTTTCTGCAAATCACTGGCAAATTATTGAGGGCTGAATTCAGAAAATAATGACAGACATTTGAGTTTCAAACTTCATGCTCTTCAAAAAGTTCATGCTAATGTACAACCTATTTTTTGTACCAACCATCTAAGTTTCGTGGTGCAATCTTAAAAATCTGTCCCTATGTTGGCCTTTGTCCCCCCATTATGTATGTCTTTGTCCACATATGTTTCTCAAAGAGTTTGACAAGTATTTTGAATTTCATTCTAACACATGTCTATGTGACATCTATGGCAAATATGTCCTTATTTCTGATTAAATGTCCCCACATTATGTTGGCCTTAGTGGAGATATGTTGCACTAACAGATTCACAGCATACCTCTCAGCTGTACATATTTTTGCAGAATGTCCAGGTTTTGGCCTCATAGTTTTGGTCCATTTCTCCTAAAATTGTGGTTTTCTGCAAAGCAATGGCAAATTATTGTAGGCTGAAATCAGAAAAAAATGACAAATACTTGACTTTCAGATTTCATACCTTTCAGAAAATCAATGCTAATGCAAAACCTGGTGTTATATCATTTTTTTAAGTTTGTAAGAGCAATATTTAAAAAGTGTCCCTATATTTATCCCTCCCCCCATTATTGCTGGCTTTGTCCAGATTTCTTGGTCTTTGAGAGGTATGATTCACAGCTATCTGTGAAGCCCTGGTGGTCATTGTGGCATTCTGAGCAAATCCACAGACCGTAGGTGTTCTGGTTTCAAAAAACTGTATCCTCATTTGCATACATGGTTTCCTGTCTGGGAACATGGTTGCCAGCCATCAAACCTAACTTAGGCATGCCGCGCATCATTAATATGCATGGCATGCTGCCGCACACCATCACACAAACATGTAAACTCTGTGTAGTCTTTGCACGTAGCCTACAAGGAGTTTACTGAATCCCAGGGATGAACTATTACTTGATATGCTTATTATGCTAACATACTAATAGACCATCTATTTTATAATAGTACAGTGACACACTTATACTTAGTTTAGGCAAGCTACATTTTTCAAAGGAGTCTAGTTATAATTATACAAGAAAATTGTATTGTGTACATATTAATTGGTTCAAAAGAGAATACATTGATATACATATTGTTTTTTATATAAAACCATATACGTTTGATTTTTAGTTTTATACATTATTTTTTTTAAAAAATGGCTTAAAATCATCTGATAAATTTATCACTAGATGCAAAGTTCTTTAACATCTTTTTACCTAATTAGTTGATTTTATTCCGAAGGTAGCTTGAAAGAATTTAATTTTATCATAATAGGAATTTAAAAAAAAGTCCATCCCCAGGATTCATGAACGTTGCGCCAGGCGGACGCATAGCATAGGCGTTACAATGCCAAATATGGCCGCCGAGCGATTCAGGTACGATCCAATTCCACGTGCACTACCGGCGTGCGCCGGATTTGCGCCGCCTCCGGCGTAGGTATGCTAAACACCCCATGTGCGGTGTTGCACCATGCAAATGAAGGCATATAGCGATCCACGAAGTGGCGCAGGCGTAGCATAAGGGCACGGCAATGTAAACCAAAAAAAAACGGTTTACATTTACCCAAACATGACATAGGAGTAACGGAAGGCTGTCAACGTCAGGTATCACACTGTTGCCACATGCCAATGGCGAAAGACACAGAGAATGTCAAAAGAAAACATGCACAACATGTAAATAATGACATAAATGGTATGTCCACAGAAACTCACAGCAGAACCCCAGGACATGTCCGCGGAAGGTGCTAAACAATGAAATAATATGACAATGTCATAAAAGAGCAGTGTAATACACATCAGCTTCACAGCCACAATACACCATGGTATGCATGGAAAGCCACATCCACGGTGCAAGGGTTGCCAAGGAGTCGCGGCAGTGTTCTGTGCGGTAACTATGAATTAGTAGTCAATGCCATGCAAATGAGGCAGATAATACTGAATCGCAAAACCCCCGCCGGCGTAAGGCTGTACCAAACGGCGCAGCGGTAATACACCGAGGAGTGGCTCAGAGGGAATACATGTCACCTGCAGAGGGGTGTGCCACTGTAGGAGGAAGCACATTGGAGCCCAGCAAACATGGGCTGTACATTGCACATCACAGCAGCAGGACCGGCGTGTGGGGAAATAGTTGAGCTGAGAGCACACAATGCGCAGAGATGCATGTGCACGAGGATGACTACATTCCCTTAACCCAGTCATGTGACGCCCGCCCCGCCAACAACAACGGATACAGGAAGGTGATGCTGAGAATATGAGGAAATGCGGAAGCAGTGTAATTGGAGTAGTAATGAGCAATCAACAGTAATCAACCCACGAAGGCCAATTGGCGGCAGCTGACAACTCTGCATGCAGAAACCTGCAAAACGGGATAGGGGAGGCATATGAATGCAAAGAAAGTAGGGGAGGTAGCAGATTGCAAAGAGTGAAGAACTGACACAGCAGAGCCAAGTAGACAGGCAGCATAACGGCGGCGGCAGACAAAACGCACGATATGCCATGTCCCAGAAACTACACATGACAGGGCTCTGCAGGATGCAAGCCAGGAAATAGTAGGCGCAACGTGCAGAAACAGTAAGGTAAGGTCGAAAGCTAATCCAATGCAGGCAAGAGTAATGCAACACCAAAGGCAACAGCGTTGCAGTGCCAACGGTAAAACACGGAAGATAATCCCCAGATACGGCCGCACAGACACACCCTATGACATCACCGGGTGTACAGCACAACAGTATAAAGTGTGAATGCACACAACACACAGCCGTGTATTCCCAAACGCCGCACTATAGGTGTAAACACACGGGGAACTTTTAAAATGTACATGTTGGGTGCCGCCGTGGCCGTGATCCATCAGCATGTGTTAGAGACAGACGGAGTTGTGGAGGAGGGTGCCGACAACTACCGTAGGCCTCAGAGGAGAAGGAGAGTGTTCAGACCAAGGGTAACCTACCAGGGGCTACAAGACCTGGAGATAGTAGAGTGTTACAGGGTGGATAGGGACACTTTACAGCAAATAGTGGAGCTGTGCCAGCCACGCCTGAGAACAAGAAACAACAGAGGGGAGCCCATCCCAGTGGACACAAAGGTATGTGTAAGCTTGTGAATACTGGCCACAGGTACCTTTCAAAGGCCAACTGGGGATATAATGGGCATCTCACAGGCATCAGCATCCAGGGTACTACACCAGTTTCTGGATGCCATGTTACCACATGCCAATGAGCATATATACTTCCCCAGATCTCAGGAGGAGTTGGCTAGCAATATGCGCCACTTCCACCGTGTGGCACAATACCCGGAGGTACTGGGTGCGATAGACTGTACGCACATACAAATCAAGTCACCACCTGGGGAGCAGGGTAGACGCTACATAAACCGCAAGGGATTCCCTCCATCAATTGCCAGGTCGTGTGCAATGCGCAGGGCATTATCATGGATGTGTGTGCTGGCAGCCCTGGAAGCTACCACGACTCCCATATCTGGCATGCCTCACAGCTGTACCAGGTATTCGCCAGGGGGGACATCCCACAAGGCCACCTTGTGGGGATGCTGGCTATGCACTGGAGCCGTGGATGATGACTCCCATCAGAAATGCACACACACACATGCAAGAACGCCATAATGAGGCACACGCACAAACCAGAATAATCATAGAGCGTGTGTTTGGGATGCTGAAATCACGGTTCCGGTGCTTGGATACATCCGGTGGAGCCCTGCAGTACTCTCCAGGCACATGTGCCCACATATTCATAGTATGTGCCATGCTACATAATATGATCCTGCGGAAGCAGCTGCTGCAGGGACATAATGGTGAAGGGCCACAAAGCCCACCACAACTGCCAAGGCCAGTCCAGGCACAGAGGGTTCAGGACCATGAACACACTGTGCCAGCCCCAGTAGGCAGACGGAGGCATACCCAATATGCCTATGCCCTGGCAAAGAGGGAACGTATAGCACATACTCTGACAGCGTAGGCCCCATGGACTGACACCTCCCTACCTGCACACACAGTGAAATGGACGGCACACAAACATGGCCACCCATAAAGTGTACCGTATGGGTGGCCCCATGTGTGACTCCAACATAGGCAGCACCCAAACACTGCACACCCAACAGCCAGCGGAGCATGGAACGCCAACACCTGAACCGTACGCGGGTCCTACAGCAGACGGCGTTGCTGTATGCTGCCACGTTCGCCGCAAGGTGTATACATATAGACATGTAGATATGTGCATATACAGATATGGAGATAGATATAATTACACACATAGAAATATATGTACACATATACATATAAGTACAACAGGGAAGACAGGGAATCAGAGGGATGTAAGGTGACAGAGAAGTAACACGCGATATCTGTACATAGTAAACATAGTGAAAGACAACCTGAGCATCCGGGAGGTTTAACAGAAGAGGAAACCGCCACCCATGGAAAGGTCAACATACCGAAATGCCTAACCGCGAGTCGGGATGATCGCCAGGCCACAGTACAGTAACAGTACATGTGCGGGTAATACTATGATAATATGAGGGGGGAGGTAGACACTGCCGCCGGTGATGCGGGCCACGCAGGTACTGTGTGCAACCGTCCCTGTGACTGCCGCAGTATGTGTATGTGTGCGGTGAGGGTGCCGTGTGTCTCGCTGTGCGAGTGTAATGTGTGTGCCACTGTAAAATGTGTATGTTGGTGCCATGTGACAGGCGGAGTGGAATAACATGTGTAGGCATACAGTATAGTAACCTCAGGCGTATGTACACCAGTACTCCCAAAGTAGTACTGAGAGCCCCTCCCTGGCTAGGCGTGTGGCGACGTATAACGATGCAAAGTGAAAATGTCCCAGAATGTACCACAGGAATATACCACACATGAAATGGAAAGGACGTATGTACAAATCATGACCGTATGTATGACACCGACATGCTAATTGCAAAACGATACGTCGGCAAAGTTACACAGCAATAGGTATGTACCGCGGAAATACGCATGTGCTACCCCGGTACTGATCGTGGCCACGTATCGGCCCGTAAACACCGCTGTGTGTTCTACAAGTGTCAAACAAGCAATCGCCACCTGAATAGGTGGCAACCACTAGCAAACAGGCCATCCCAAGTACAGGACCACAATGACTGTAAATATCCGGGACAGAATGACAAGGGATAGTCGTCACGCATACAAACAACCGCAGATATACCACCGATGTGACGGAGGAATACATGCAGGAAGCACACACGCAGGCGATACCAACACCACATGACAACAACACAACCTACACTCCCAGAACAACAGACAAGTAACTGTCAACTCCCCAGGCAGGGATGGAGCACACAGACAAGCATACCGTGTATGTAGAGATGCAAGGCCCACAACCCGTATCCGTCACCTACAACCTCCGATATTCCCCATCGCACATATCAAAGGGATACAAGCCGTAATAGCAGCACAAACATACAGGCAGTCAATGACAGCTGCATAACCGCAACATCTCGCGTGGGAAACACTATCAACAGCGGATGCATACCTGCATCCGTTGTTTAAAGGAATACAACAGCTATGTTACACATCCGAATGCAAAACGCCATCAACAGACGCCGTCAGGACAGGGACACCCACATGTCGAACATAATACCATACCCAACACACACAATCCACGGCTAACACCACTGCGAAATGTACCTGACGCCACACATAGCGGCTGCAGTTACACATAACATAACACAATACAGACCATCTCCACGAAGGTAGGGCAAATAGCCAACGCCCAGGTGAGGAATGCAACCATGCCCTAGTTACGACGCGTAATGTACGAATGGAGTAGATGCACAGGTGATATGCGCACAAGTACACACTGAGGAACAGCTATTGGTGTGATGAACCCACATGTTGCAGGTAACGACGGATATAAGGATGACTCCCAGGATATTCAAACCGTATGCTCATACCGAACTACTACTCCAAAACGGATAGAGTGAGAAAACGGAATAGCGATACACGCAACGAAAAACGGAAGGAAACACAGACAAGGTATGTAGAACCCACGATATGTACGGGTGTGTAACGCATGATGTGTATGACGAAGCTGTACTGTATGTGAATGGTGTTTGTAAGTAAGGATACTTGTCCATAATGCAGAGAGTGGTGAAAGGTGGTTATGTAGTGCTATCCTGCTGAGCATACCAACGACTGTGGACACCGTGTGCACAGCAGTGGGACATCATGTACACAGCCTGGATAACACAAGGGCTGCCACAGGGGGGCATAACACAGAACAATGCCACACCACACGCCGATGCTGGCAGTGGATGTCCAACAAGGAAGTGCCATAGCAGGGGATAGGACATGTATGTATACTGTCACAGCACACATGTGTATGGGCATATACCGTCGATGTCATACGTAATGCGCACGACGTGCACGTATGCCTTGCAGTAGGGGATACTATGTCAACTATGTGTAATGTAAAGCTGTCATGGTGGATATGACAGACATCATACACAGTATCACAGGCATATCATGCATAATGGAGTTATGGCCTATTGGTATGTACAACAACAGGATACGTATGGCCTGTACATATGGGACAGAGTAGTAGCATAATAGCCATCCGAAATGGAAGGAACACCAAGTAACCATGGCCAAACGATCTGTAGCAGGTGCAATGTGGGCAACAATGAAGTCCGGCAGGTCCATGTGTAAACACATGTGCAGTGTACACAGTAGTGTCACCTCCCCATGGTAGTGTCCAGTGAACAGCAGAGGTGGGTGTCAACTGCATGTCTACACAGTACTGCTGCTGTGGTGGTACCATGACTACGTGTCACTCAAACAGCAAGGGAGCTATCACATGAACAGTGCCACTGTGTGTCCCTGTGGGATGTGCACAGGACCTATGTTCCACAGCATGGTGTGTGTTGTGTCTGCGGAAGTAACACAGAAGCCCAGCCCATGCAATGTGGCATGTGTGCACATATCCATGAGTGCTCCGTTCACACTGCCCACTGCAATTGCCATGTATGAGTACTACATGCATCAGTAATGCGGAGGACATGGTCCATGTCAGAGCAGAAGACACCCCTGTGTATGTGGTATGCAGATGTGTACAGATGTGTTTCCCATCTGTCAGCCGCATATGTAAACTGTCTGAGCCTGGTACACATCATGGCATGATAATGCTGTGCCATGTAAAGTCGTAGCCATTGTGGAAGGTACACCACGAATGTGGTATTGTAACCCTGCCCGTGTGTAGATGTGTGTATGCCACAGGTACAATGGCTACCTATGTACCAGCAGCACACACAGTACAGATAGGTGTGGCCCTGCAGATGTGTACCCATGCCACAGTGGAATATGGTAACCACAGCACCATGTGGGGCATGTGTGTGTACAGCAACCATGTACAATTTGATATGCATGTACGGGGACAGTATCCATGTGATACTCAGTGGATGAATGTTGCTATGCAAAGGTGATGTGCATGCACCATGTGTCATGCATCCTGATGCCATGACACCCACATGATGTATCTGCCACACCGACACCCATACGGTTGTTATCAGTATGAGCTGGTGGAGCTATAATGGTGCCAGGTATGTAGATGTGGGATATCTAGGCATGGACAGTACTCTGTGACAGCATGTTGTGTATGTAAGCAAATAGTGAACATGAGGGGCCCCATGACTGAGGACTGTGTAATGCCACATGTACCTGACATGTAGTAGGTAGCATGATATGCTTGCACCACTGTGTGTCCTGTCCAGGAGTCATATAGCCTAACATCCTGAGACACAGGGTATGATGTGACGGTGGATGTGTACATTGCCAATACCAGAACGTGGAATGGTGCTGAAGGGCAATGTGAGGACAATGTGTGATCTGTTGCCCTCTGTACCACACCAACCACCCATGCAATGGTATGACAGGTGGCCAGCATGTGTATGTGGCGTGCTGTGGCACACAGAAGCCCAACAAGGGTGCCAGTAAAGGCATGGAGGACATCAATGAGTGCGTGAAGCACGTTTGTGAGGATGTGCCCCAGTGCCATACAGAATGGTCCAGTCATGGGTGTACGAATGCAGTCCCACACGTGCAATGCAGTGCCACCCATGTGTAGTGCGATAGATGCGGCAGTGTGACGGTCAAGGTACACAATGTCCGACAACAGGCTAGCAGTGAATTCAGTGGGCTGGTGTGGAGACACATACCAAACAGGTTGGCGGGACATAACAGCTAGGGAGATCGGAAGGTGACAGTGGGACAGTGTCTTAGGACACAACGTGTGCATGGCAGTACCATGTATGTGTCCACAGGGACACTACGATGTCCATGTATGGATTGCAACCCTGTAGTGAGTGAGAGTGTGTATTGTTGGTAGGTACACCATTGCCTGGCATGTTGCCAACATTATCTCAGTCTGCAATGCCTGGGTGACTGTTGTACGCGACATCGAATGTGGATGTAGCCAAACAACACAGACATACCACCACACTGCCTGAGGACCCACACTGCACTGTGCGGCAGTCATGTGTAGGTAGCTAGCCTTGGAGCATGTGATGGACCACGAGGACCCACCATGGCTGTCAAGTGATGCACCCCACACATGTGAATATACCCACCGTGCAACAGCCTGCACATGTGCCCATACAGCAGATGTGCATGGAACATGACCACCACCGTGGCATCTGTGAAAAGGCCAGTACCGCCATGTCTCTGTGTGGAATAGCATGGTCCCTACCATTGCGTACATGCTACGGAAGTGCACTGTGATATGTGTCAGCATAGTTATGTACACTGTCCATCTGCCGGGGTGCCATGCCATTAACAACCCCTGTCAGCAGACGTCAGTAGTACTGGCTGTAGAACACATGTACCATGTATGCTGCGATGGGTGTGTGTCCAGGGTGTGGCTAGCAGGGCCGTGAAGCATATATGTTCATCTACCAAAGGGGATAACCCCAGGTTTAACACACCAGACACATGGAGGTATCGTGCATGCTGAGGGTAGTGTAGGTATGGTATGTGTTGTGTAATGTGTCACCCAGCTAGGTGGAGTGCATGCCCAAGCATGTGTGGGTACATGGGTGTCCATTCTAGGGAAGTGTGGGTTGCTGTCAGCACATGGCAGTAGCAGCTGTCCGAGGCCCAATGTACAGTATGACAACACAGACAGCATGTAACCTGTGGTGTACAGTGTAAGCTCTGTTGCGTGTTACAATGTGTCTAGCGGTCACAAACATGGGTATCTGAACATGGAGCACCTACGATGCATTGTGTTCATCAAATATCCAGTATGTGTGCAAAACATTGTGTGATGTGGGATACCCTCACCTGTGTGTGTTGCAGTCCAGGTATGTGCCTGGGAGGTATGATCCGTGTACAATCTGTACTTGCAGGTGTGCTGTGCAGAGCATGGAGGCAGGTCCCAGGCACTGCAGATAAATGTGAGTCGTGCACTAGTGTGTGTGCCTTGCTTGTGTGCAGCACAGTGGAAGGTGCAAGCATTGTCCCACATGACCCCATGCCATGCCTGCCTGTTACAGCCCTGCTGGAGACAGTCATGTGACACCGCCACAGAGGCAGTATAGCATGTGAAGATGTACATGTGTGCTCCACACCCCAGGCAGATGTCCGCAGGTCATGTGTGCCACAGCAGTGTGGTCGACCAGGACTGTCATAGTGGTCAGATACCACATGCCTGTATAAGTACAGTATGAGCATAGTCAACAGTTGCAGTGACAGAGTAGGTCAATGTACAGTGTCCCTGTGTTCAGACCACTGCCTACTGTACACCTGGCTAGACACACACCCAGAGGGTGAATATACCGGTGAGCCATCACATGTCCCAGTACACGTAGCCTGTATAATGCCATCACAGGGCGGTCACAATAACATGTGGTATGACAGACATGTTGTACCAGGTGATGTGTCATGTGTGCATATGTTGAGTTGCACAGCCGTTCACACGTCCGCAACATATCAGTGCATGATGCCGAGTGTAACATGATGTGTGGAACTGCACTGTGATCCACAACAGGGTCATCTGAGACAGGTGTGTTGTGAATGGTGTAACCCATGGTTCCACGGGATATACACTGGTGCTGTTGGCTGCCATGCTGGGGCCACCAGTGGTGCCTGCAGTGGTCATACAGACATACTGCACACATTGTTCTGGCAGGAATGTCCATTGTTGTGGATGATGTGTTACTACGTGAAGGTAGGTGTGTGTTGTGAATGTTACCCATCCAGATGTGACCATCAGGCGCAGTCATGGTTGTCGACAGCATCACACCCATCCACAGCTGTCAGAACCCTGTCCCCAGAATGGGTGTCAGCCGCCCTCGTACTGTGTGACCTATGTGCAGATGGCGGAACACCTCCTACTGGCTGGCTAACAGTGTCATCTAGGAAGGCTATGTGATGGCTGGAATACGCCGTTATAATGTATAATGCCGGTATCCCAATGAAGTACATGGAATCACACACAGTACGCCATGGCCGGCATGTAAACCATGTACAACAATGACTGTGTGACAGACACAAACAATGCGGAGCCATGTTGAACATGCACCCATGAGAACACCAAATGAGGTATGTTGCACATATCGATGTACAACTGTCAGCTATGGCCATAGCATGGATGCAGACGCATATCCCCCACAGGCAGTACCACGCCATGTAGGTAGGGGGGCATTGCACGACTACATGTGACAGTTGCTGTACCGCCACATGTACTGCATATCCATCATGTAGGGGTAGCAGTGGTACGTGACTGTTGGACATGCCTGTACATATGACCATGTCCCACAGGATATGTGTTACGTGTGTACAACACGTGTTGTACCGTCATCAAGCTGTGAAGTGTATGGCTGCCAGTGTACCTGTGTGACATGTTCTGCAATGGGTGCAAAGGTGCAGTAGTGCATTGCATGCCCACATGCCCCACACAGGTGCATAGCCTGAACATACAATACAAAGAGGGTGTTGGATCATAGCAACCCACAAGAGGAGATGGGTACGGGTGGCAACCCACTACCACCTGTTCGGGTAAGGTGTGCATGTCCATGACACATTAGCACCGAGAAGCTAGCAGTACAGCAGTACAGGGTGGCATGCATATATGTTCACTAATACCCCTGTGTGTCCCACCACTGGCCTGTGGACAGACAGACACCAACACAATGTGCAGAATTGACATGTGCACAGCATATCACCGCTGGCTACTGTAGAACAGGCTTACTGTGTAGACATGTGCACAGAAGGTCTGCGCCAGCCACACTCAAACACGTTATGTGTCGAACCCCACCATTATTGTAGCCCATGCCACAGACAGATGTTCACGCATCTGTGTATGTACGTCTGGGAATGTCCCTGGCCTAGCAGTATAGCTGTGTCAGTGTTGCGAACAACATACTGAATGGGCTGTGTGTGTGAGGTGTGCGTCATACGTGTATGGTCCGATGGATGATACCATCAGTGCCCCTGCTATGTGAACATCCCTGTCCCCATACATGGATACCTATGCTGTGCCCAACACCACGCTCCCTGTGGGAGGGATGGCTGTGTGGTGCACCAGCTGACATGGGGTGGCAGCAGGCACTGGATGTAGACATATGTGGTACCCATGTCAGGCCAGGCAACCATCCATGTGCACGGGATAGCAGTGTGTGGGCACATACAGCACTGTGTTGAACAATATCGCAGCACATAGCACCTGTCAGGGGTAATGTGTATGCATGGATGTGCGATACCTGCATGCACCATACACACCCCCACCAAGCAGCGTGCAGCCTACCTTGCAGAAGGCCATTGTCCACACCATGATGATAGACATGTGTAATGTCCATATACACACAGCAATGACATATGGAATGGACAGCCACCCTGCCAATATCAGTACCCCCCAGGTGGGACACATCCCTGTGCCATGTATGTGACATACCCTGCCATACCATGCAGCCCTGCCCAGCAAGGCTGCACGTGCTATCACAGTCCTACATGGTGCGATGGACAAATGGCACTTGCACTATCAACCGTCCACAGCAGTAATGTGGCACTGATGCACCCTGTGGTGTCACAGGTGCTGTGTGTTGGTGTGAACAACGTGCGCACATGCTATGCATGACCTTTCCTGCTAATGTCACATGGTTACACAATGTCCCATGTGTATCACATGTGCAATACAGGTGAGCCGTGGCAGGTTGGCCAACACCCGTACAGTGCTGTGTAGATGTACATGGCACAACACATGCATGTACAGGTGTCCATGTGTATGTGTGCAGTGCCACCGCTGACGTTCATAATGGCCGCATACGTGATGCCTAGTGACATATACACAGCATCCAGGTGAACAGTAGAACTGTGTGCACATTGGGACACGTGCCAACTGCTATGAACACAGGTGCAGGCAGGTACACATGTCCACAGCAGGCTACCATCAACATGGTGTGTGTACAGTGTGATGAGTTGACACACAGATATGATATGAAACCCACTGCTTAATGGTGTGACGGCAACACGTCAGCTGTGTCACTGCCATGATGCATCGCAGAGATTACTGTGCAGATGTTGTACATGTCATAGCAATGTATGTCCAGCAGTATGCCAGTACATCAGTGTAAATGTGACCTGTCACCATCATTATGTCTTACAGATAATGCCACGTTCCCGGCTGCCAGCCTTCAGCCGCCAGGAGGATGACGTGATTATACCATTGCTCCACGACAACTACGAGCTACTATTCAGCCATGTGCCACAACAAGCACAGCAGCGGGACGACGTGTGGCAGGATATGCGCAGGAGGGTGAACAACGTGGGTGGCAACAACCGCACCTACCAGCAGATCCGCCGACACTGCACAGACCTAATACGGCACGCGAAACAGCGTGCTGCCGCAATCGCCAGAGAACAAGGTGGGACAGGTGGTGGGCCACCAACCCAGCACCCACTCACACACACGGAGGAGCTCCTGGCCAGTCTGGGGACACCCATGGAACACCATGCAGAAACACTCGCTGCCATCGTGGAGGTGGGTGTCTCCCAACCAACGAGCCTGGAGCTGCCTGGTAAGTCAGTCTTGCATGTGTGTGTGATAACTGACGTAGGTGTGGGTGTCATAGTACACCACATAATGTACCAACACATGCCAGGTATATGGCCACACAAGCTGCATACTACAGTATGCTACGTTGTGTTTGCAGACATGTGCATAACACATGCTACCACACAGGTACATGATGTGACATGCACAGTGCTTAATGTGGCTACAGTAATGGATAATGTGTATACTGTTGTGTCGCCCCTATACAGGTACCTCTGGCATGTCGCACAGCCATGGGTCCATCGCAGGTGAGACTGTTGCTAGTAATAGGCATGTTACAGTGTATAGATATTCCCCATGTGGCCAGGTATGACATGCACACCTGGGTCTGCTCCAGTCACAGTATACAGGTTGCACCACCCGACACACACGCCACCCATGTACAGTAGATACAACCGTTAGTATACACCGGCATGACACCACATAACCCATCGGTGTGATATGTGCAGTCAGCTATGCATACAATGGTGGAGGTGTTCTACAATGGCTGCATGTGTAGTATGCATCGGAACGCCATTTGCGGTACGCACACAGTACCACATAGTGAGCTGTGATCTGGCCAGCACACAGGTGTTACCAATGTGACCTATGCCCCTGCATTGTGTGCACACGTTGTGACATGGCACATGACATGTCCCATGCACGTGGTGTTCTGTCTGCAACATTGTCACACCATGACATGACCTACGCCGACATAGCAGACATCCACAATGTCTGCATAGCCTTCGGGATTGTGACACCTCAGACTAGTATGGGTGTATGTCACATGGGCCACCACAGGGATGTGTACACGATGCCCATCACACACAATTGTCCATGACCCAGTCAAACATGGCCATGGGTGATACCCACAGGCATGTTGCCACACAGTACATCTGCAGTGGGTAGTCACCGTTGCACCCTGTCCACACATAGTGCGATCATAGCTGTAGTGGACCCCCTGTACATCTGATGTGGTACACCAGACAAACGAAATGCCTGTCTGCAGCCACTGGAGGTGCCACCAATGTCTACCAGATACGTGCTGTGGAACAGCATGACTGTGTTGCAGACATGGCAATGCAATGCGTCCATGTTACGCATCGCACAGAAACATACCTGTGTCTTGCTGCCATGCAGTGGCACAGTGCCCGTACTCCCCACTGTATAGCTATGTACACAGCTCACACCAACCACACCTGCACAGACATCCTTGTTACACATGCATTCTATCTGTAGCCTGTACACATAACACTGCACTGTGACGTCCAGTTTGATGTGGTGCATGTGGTGGGACACCATTGTCACATGTCCACATGTTATCGCACATGTTGGCGGAGTACATGACAAAGTGACGCCAGCCATGTGTACTGTTAACCCGCCTGTGGCCACACGGTGTATCACGGTGATGCATGCAAACTACCATGAATGTGTGTACTGCATGCCTACTGAAATGACACCTGCTTGATGTAGTGTGCACCCCAGGGCAGTATG
Organism: Protopterus annectens; assembly: GCF_019279795.1. Taxonomy (NCBI): domain Eukaryota; kingdom Metazoa; phylum Chordata; order Ceratodontiformes; family Protopteridae; genus Protopterus; species Protopterus annectens. Next base: position 1,771,869,417 of record NC_056732.1, read on the forward strand.
CATACTACCACTATTAATGTCTGGCCTGCATTCACTGAGCTGTGGTGTGGGAATGCTGCATGCCATCTGCAATATCACATGCATGATGTGTCTGCATGTGTGTGTGTCTGCGTGTGTGTCAGCGTGTGTGTCTCCGCATGTGTGTGTCTGCGTGCGTGTGTGTGTGTGTGTGTGTGTGTGTGTGTGTGTGTGTGTGTGTGTGTGTGTGTGTGTGTGTGTGTGTGTGTGTGTGTGTGTGTGTGTCTGCGTGTGTCTGCGTGTGTGTAATGTATCTTACAGTATGTCTTTGTATTCACAGGTGGTGTAGGTGCATTCCCCTCCTGCGGTCCATCTGATGCTAGTGTCCCCACAGATACTAGCGGTGATGACCATATGCATGAGGCACAGGCAGGGTCGTCACGGGCAGAAGCTGTGCCATTGATTAACATCCCACCTATGTCCCCCTTCATCTCCGCACACGGTTCAGATGCCGACACATACCACATCACCGTTGCCCATAGAGGAAGGACAGTCAGCGTCTGTTGGCATTGAGCAGGAATGTGTGGTGGCTACAGAAGGTGCGGGTACACACCATGTTGCCAGTGTAATGACTGGTGATGTGCCACACAGGCATGTGGCTGGTGCTGCTCGTAGGAGGAGCTCTGGTAGACATGCACCTGCCGTACAGGGTGCAGCAGCTGGTATCACCAGACGCATGTTCCAGACTGTAATGGCGGCACAGGCACGTGCTGAACGGCAGAACCAAGAAGGGCAGAGGCTGCAGAGGGCCGCAATCCGTTCCCTAAATGAGAACATCCAGTCATTGGCGAATGCTCAACAGCAGCTTGCCGATGTTCTGGATAGGCGATTAGGTGAGATGGTTGGAATCCTCGACCGAGGCATGTCAATCCGCGAGCGTGAGCTGTCTGTGCTGGAACACCTGGTAGGGGTGAGGCATAGGACACGTGGCCATAGGCCAGCAACACCACCTAGTGCAGGTCGACGTGTGCATGCCACCTCTCATGCCCACTCACACAGTGCTGGTAGCAGCAGCAGTGCAGCTGGTGCTACACCAACCACACCAGGACACAGCAGGCCACGTGGACGTGGCCCTGGCCGGTCCCAGCGTGGACACGGTTCCAGCGGACATGTGTCATCGGAGAGTGGCCACTCCATACCTCCACCCGGTAGTGCCCGTGCGACCCCAGGCAGGCACGGGTCACGTGGCCGCAGGCGGACACAGTGAGCCATACAACCTGCACTGTACAGTCTGGGGCTGCCAAGTATACCCCGTGTAGGCATCACAGATGGCTGAACTGTGTACACACATACCCACACACAGCAGACACAACTGTAGGGCTCCACCACATCCACATGCATTCTGCACAGTCATGCCCAGTAAATGCACCGCCCTTACACACACACATGATGTCATCCATTGGTACAGCCTATGCCCCTGGCACACATATCACCCTGTGCATATGATGAAGCCTCTGCCGCAGCACTGTCATCCACACCATCGGTGCACGGTTATGCAAACATATTCTGATGCACAGGGTGGACATGATAGTGAGAGGTGTATGTGATACCTGTGTCCGCATAGTGCGTGATGTGTATGTTGCAGTGGTTGTGTATGACAGGTGACAGGTGCGTATGTGACGTGGGTTGTGTACTGACATCATGCAGCAGACATACCATGTAGTGCAGGTGCAGCATACATTGATCTGTGTACACGGTATGCGTGACGGTTACATGTGTAGCACCATGTTGGTTCTGTTAACCTGTATGCCAAATATGGTGTACTTGCATGTGCCTACTGGGAGCACTGTTATCAGTCCCCCACGTGTATCTGTGGGTTACCCACAGGCACATCTGGCAATATCAGCATACCACAGGTACCCGCAACCTGCATGGACCCCTACATAGGTACATAGGCGCATAGGTACATACCAGGCTATGTGCCCTATGGCATGTGTAAGCCTAGCCAGAGTGTGTGTGGCTTTCACCACCCCTTAGGATGAGGATACTACATCCATCGGTCCGCTGTCCCTCTGTCCAGCAGTGACACAGAGATGATGCCTGGCGCATACCTACGATCACACATCCACACGTCAGGATTACTCTTGGACAAAGTCAGTCAGGGGCTCTGCTTCACATGGGCTGGGAATCTTTCCCATGTTGTAGGGGGTCTCTGGGCGATGACCCTGTCCCCCCAGCACCTCCTATTTATGTCCGTGTTGAGGTTTCTGTCAGTTGCTTCTGTGCCCGTGTTTGTTTGGAGCCTAGGAGGTGGAACATGTCCATGTCACCCAGGTCGGACATGGCCGTGTATGTCAGGCACAGATCACCTCAGAGCAGACGGGCTGAGAAGGTATACAGCCGGAGTCCCCTCGGTCGGGCAGCGTGTGACATATGTCTCAGCACCTTTATCCCTGTGTTGTGGAACGTTTGAGGTCCTTCCGAGTGCTGCAGGTGTCAGGTTAGGTACATTCCAAATGTGGCGTTGTACGCAATCATTGGTCTGATGTGTGAAGAGTACAGGGGTACAATGACCTCCCCTGATGTGGATGTGAATCCCTTCATGACCAGGTGGGCACAGTGGAATGTCTTCCCAACCACATTGGCAATGTGAGTGTCGAGAGAGGTTACCGACAGGTCTGGTACCCATGTCCCTGATCACGTCCACCATGTTTAATGGATTACCACCTATATGGTAAGTCGGGTGAACATGTCTTTCCCAAAGGGTAGGTCTATACCTTCCCTGGCATGTAGCATCAGGCCATGGCTCTGGCACCAGTTATCCATTTCTATGAGACCCCAGGTGGATGTCCGTGTCTGATGGGGTGTTGAGTATGGTGGCCGGTGTGCAGTCATCTGCATACCTTGTCTGCCACAATCCCCCTATGTTTGCATGCACATTGGAAAGTTGAATGCCGAACAGGAGGGGGCCCAGGACTGAGCCCTGTGGGCCACCACTCGGGACCAGCTTGGAGTCTGACATGGCACCAGGAACACAAACCCTGTGGGGTTTGACCTCCATCCAGTTGGCAAACCATCGTGTGACATATGTCTCCACATCTACGCTGGTGAGCCTTTCTATGATGGCCACGTGGAGTGTGGTTTGAACGCTCCCGCCAGGTCATGGTAGTCTGTGCAAACCGACGTACCCCCATCAATGGCCTTAGTGACTCCTCCAAACAGGTCGACCAGGTTTGGGAGGCAGGATCTGCCCTTGACTAAGCCGATGTGGGTATGTTCCGGTATTTGCTGTACACCAATGTCTTTATTTATGGGCTCCAGTATGGACCTCCCCACAGCTTTGCAGACAAGGCTTGTCAAGCTGATAGGGCAGGGATGTCTAGAGTCCATAAGAGCACTACCCTGGTGTAGTGGGACCACAGTTGCCGTATGCCATCCATCGGGGACGTAGCCCGTAGTAAGGCTAAGATGAAACAGCAGCCTTATGTGCGGGTGAGGGCCTCAATGAGGTTGTGTAGCACACAGCCGGGGACACCATCTGGTCCCATTGATGCTGTGTTCACTGCTTAACTGATATCAGCTCTCTCCTGGGCATACGGGATGTTTGGGAGGCTAGACTCTGGTGGGATGGATACGTCCCCTCTTGGGGGGGAGGGAGGGTAGATGTATGCATGGAACATGTCCGCTGGTTTGTTGACAATGTCTGTGGGTTCAGTGATCATTGTACCATTCTGGAGTAATTCCGGGCATAACTGTGTGCTTCCACCCATGTTCCTACCATAGCTAAGGAAGGCCCTATGGTTGTCTTATGTGTCCTTTGCAGTACCAGTCCCACAGGCGGCCTTGGATGATTGTATGAGTGATCGTATGTTAACGCCGGTATTAATCAGTGATGCCTTCCCTGGTACTGATATTGCTCTGTCATGTATTAGCTCCCAACTCTTGTTGTATGGTTTGCCAATGGCAGGGGTCCAACAGACCATGTGCCTGCCTTCGGTGGACAAGGTCCTGATGTTATCAGGATCGCTTGGTGCAAACATTCCTGGGGGTGCTCATAGAAGGCATTTGTAAGGGTTTCATCAGTGTGGCCTGTGTTTACCACTGGCATGGAGGCCTTGTAGGGTACCACACCGGTCGTATGACGTGTGTGGTTCGCTGTGGAGAGGTCGTCACTGTGGTCTCCCATGCCGGTGTTGGGTGCAGGATGCAGATCTCCAGTGAGTTTACTATATGGTCTGACCTCACCATTGAGGGATGTACATCCTGTGTGGAGCATATCGTCCCCATGTGTGATGATCAGAACTAGTATACTTCCCCCCCTTGTGGGTATGGTGCATGGTTGTTCCACAGCATTCAGGTGTATGAACACCTGGGACCTTTGGTGTAGGGTGTTGTGTCCTGGGTAATGTTCCCGGTCTATGTATGGGTGGTTGATGTCACCCAATATGACGGTGTTGTGAGAGCATTCACACTCACCAGTGTCTTCAGGAAGGCTGTGCAGGTATCCTGGGTTTGGGAGGGTGGTCTGTAGCATGCAACAAACTGTAGGGCAGTCCTACCCATGGTTAATTGCACCTGGATATTCCCCACTGCTATGTGCATTTCTGCCAACCTGGAGGTGTGTGTATCCTTCATGGAAATGGAGACACCCCCTCCTTCTGTGTTAGGTCCAGGTTATGGTCCTGAACGCGTGATATGGGGTATGACCCGATAGTGCTGGGGTGCTCTCAGCAGCCCTGATCAATGTTTCAGTCACAGCACTGACATCGATGTCCTCCATACTGAGGAGGGCATTTGAGGGTGTGCAGCTTGGGCGTAGACCACTGGCACTGAGCAGTATTACCCTGTCTGTTCTCCAGGTTTGTAGTGTAGGGTGGTAGGTTTATCATTCCAGCCTTGCCTGCAGTGGGCACTGTGGGGGTGGCAGGTGCCTTAGCCAAACCCTTGAAGACCAGGGGCGACAGGTGCGAGCCATACCTTGCGAAGGGGCGTGGCGTGCCAAGCATGTCATCCCAGGTATGAGGAATCTGGATCCCCTCAGACTGACACCGGTAACCAGGCACATTATCAAGGGTGACCACTTGGAGCCAGTATAGTGGCATCATACCTGATGAGGGTGGGATACTGCCCAGGGTCAGGGACATGCCGGCCTGGGCTACACAATCTGAGTGGCCCTCTATGTCTCCTTTAATGTATCCCAGGGTGGTATGTCTCCAGTCGTTGACACCAGCATACCTGTACATGCTGCGGAGTGACCTGAGTGCGTGTGTTATGTGGCGGATTCCAGCGCCCGGCAGGCAGCCTACTGTGATCATTCCCTTGTTCAGTCTGGTGGGTGGGACGTCGGTGTGTCTGACAGTGGTGTCACCCATTACAAGTGTGTCTGGCAGTGTGTGTGTTGCCTTTGGGGCTCTGACAGTTTAGCACACTGATGTTGAGAACTATGTGTTGCATGTCCTATGTCTTGTGGAGGCAGTTGCTTGTGTGTCTGCTTCAGAGGGCTCGTTAGGTTCGTGACATGTTTTAACAGTGCCTCCAGGTATGTCTTAGTGTGTTCATGTGTTCGATTAGCATTTGCGATAGTCACATGTGACACTGGGTTTGTGGTGTGCATGGTGTCCTTCCCTTCCCGCTTGGTCTTGCCGGTCATGGTTTGAGAGAGCACAGCCCCCTGTCTGGCTATATAGTTGCATCTGTCACATGTATTATGTTCATTGGGGGAGGTGCGGCTTGTCCGTGTCCATGAGGCACCTGTAACAGTGCCCAGGACGCCCAGATTCACCATCTGAACAGGAGAGGTCGCTAGCAATTGACCCTTCGACATGCCAGAGAACGTGAATGCATTTGCTGTGTAACCGGGTCAGAAGGCACCTATAGGGAAGTGGGTACACAAGGGGATTCTAGGCCAGTGTAGTACTCCATTTAGTATACATGTACTTTACCTATGTAGGAATACTATGGGAGCAGGTGCAGAGCTTTTGTGATATAGAGAACAGACAGTCGGGATTGCAAGAAGAGAGATATACACATAAACCTGCAGAGCACAGAGCCGGATACAGTGTAACGGTGCTTACACGGTACATGACGCACATGTCCACACATATACTGCACCTGACGCCTGTGGTCGGTGCCACAGGCTACGGTGGACAGAGACATCACATACATGGCATGACACGGTACAGGTATGGTGACATTCTGCAGGTGTCATACGCAGTGTGCTGGCTACTGACCGCAGGTGTCACCTGTCAGCTGTGGTGCACGGTGTGCAGCAGTCGGATGCTGTACCGGTACAGGGATATGCCCGCAATTGCGGTGCGTACACCTCTATGGCACACACACCATTGTGTGCAGATGGGGACACCTGTCTGTGTGGTCAGCACCCTCACAAGACAATGCACCCACGCGCCATGTCACAGGGGGTGGTCTTGCACAGGTAGCCAGTAAGGCTCACAGGTATGGCATTGACAGGGCTGTACAATGCAGCACCAGTACGGGATGGTCACCCTGTGTGGTCAGTGTCCAGTCACAACACTATATCTGCATACACCCTCACAACAGGCAGCAGACATACACACATGTTGACACACTGACATGGTGGTGGCCACACATGTCTACACGGAGGGATGATGTGTTGCATGTACTGCACCATCCACATCGATGCACCCCACACTGATGTAGGTACAGATCTCTACCATGGTGTACAGTGATGTGTGGCACATGGCACATAGTCCCCCCGATCTGTGGCATACATGGGCACACATTCCTGCACACATGTTGGTGCTAGGAATGCCACACCCGCTACATGGGATATGTGCAGGCGTGCAGCGGTATGTGGTGCATCCTGCGTACTACCACTGTATCTGGCAGCTGTGCCAATATCTGCACTTGGGAGGTGGTAGGGGTTACAGTGGCAATGTGACATATGGTCAATGACGCATGGCCGATGGGTATGCATCATGGCAGCGCTGTCATGTAAAGGCGACATAGCAGACTGTATGCACATGGCAGGGTAGGATGGTGTGTGACACACCTGTGACCAGCACCTGCACACATGCATGTGGACAGGTGTTTAAACACATGGTGTACACACAGACTGCCATGCGTGCTGTTACTATGCCACCATATGATGGCCCCCATGATGGGTATGCATGTGGTAGGGGGTTGCAACTGTGTTACGGACACTGGACACCGCTCATGCACGGCTGCACCGTGCACAGTACACGTGTCACATATATCCCCTGTTGCCATGTGTGTATGCATTGCTATGTTGTGACATGTGTGTCAACATACATGGAACATGGACTGTGGTATGGTATCACAGCTGTCACAGGCAAACTGTACAAGGGTATGTGTCCCAGTGAACACCGCTACACCCTGTAGGGGGTGCATACCACAGACATGTGTCCGCCTTCCCTTCGTGTGTGTATTACCGCATACGCCTGTGTTATGCATGTGGTACATCACAGGCTTCGTATGTGTCCTGCGTGCAGTCCATGCACACAGCCAGGAAATCACATATGTGACATATCTGGACATTGTTTCACTGTGGTACAGCTGCAGTCATGTGTCATATCTGTGTCAGGCCCGTGGTATGTGTGGAGCATGCCTGTCCGTGTATACCGGTATGGGTGGACTACATCACACCTGTGGGATCATTGATAGTACATGTGTACTCTGCACGACGGACGTACACCGCCACATAGTCTTCTGGACATATGTCACATGCAGTTGCTGGACCGTGAGGCATACTGCTGCACCGATGACATGGTGCTGGCATAGCAGCTACAGTGTTCACTACAGTGTGTACATGTTCAGCCTGCACCCGTGACACCTGTGCTGTCATCTGTGTGTGTACGTGTGACTGCATGTGTGTCCACCCTGTGCGTGTGTACGGGTTTACCTGGCCATGACTTGTGGTGTGTGCACTCCGTCTGCATGCCGGATGGCGCGTAGCACATACTACGTGTGTGAGCATGGCCGGGTTGCTGTTGTGTGGGTGGACACACACGACGGTCCACATTCTGCCTCCCATGCCGTCGCCCCATGTGTATGCATGTCTGCACTGTGCAGATTCTAAGTGTCTGAGCATGCCCAGTAAGCAGCTGTGTAGATGGACACACAGTACAGTGCACACCGCGCGCGTCTGCATTGATACCCCGTGTGCATGCCTGTTTCCCCTTCGCAACTGCCACGTCTGTGGCATGGCCGGGTTGCTGTTGTGTGGGTGGACACACACAACGGTCCACATTCTGACTCCCATGCTGTCGCCCCATGTGTATGCATGTCTGCACTGTGCAGATTCTAAGTGTCTGAGCATGCCCAGTAAGCAGCTGTGTAGATGGACACACAGTACAGTGCACACCGCGCCCGTCTGCATTGATACCCTGTGTGCATGCCTGTTTCCCCTTCGCAACTGCCACATCTGTGGCATGGCTGGGTTGCTGTTGTGTGGGTGGACACACACGACGGTCCACATTCTTCCTCCCATGCCGTCGCCCCATGTGTATGCATGTCTGCACTGTGCAGATTCTAAGTGTCTGAGCATGCCCAGTAAGCAGCTGTGTAGATGGATACACAGTACAGTGCACACCGCGCCCGTCTGCATTGATACCCCATGTGCATGCCTGTTTCCCCTCCGCAACTGCCACGTCTGTGGCATGGCCGGGTTGCTGTTGTGTGGGTGGACACACACGACGGTCCACATTCTGCCTCCCATGCCATCGCCCCATGTGTATGCATGTCTGCACTGTGCAGATTCTAAGTGTCTGAGCATGCCCAGTAAGCAGCTGTGTAGATGGACACACAGTACAGTGCACACCGCGCCCATCTGCGTTGATACCCCGTGAGCATGTCTGTCTCCCCTTCGCAACCGCTAGGTGTGAGGGCATGGCCAGTACACCATTCGGGGGTACACACTACAGTCGGCACCGATGTCTGCTACTAGGCATGTAGCCATGGCCAATGACATCCTGCATAGCCATGGTGACCATCCAGGTGACTCATATGTGGTTGTTATGCCACAATGGCTGCCTACATCCTGCACGCCGGATGCCCTCTCATAGGGTATACTGTATGTGGTGCATCCCGTATTCATGTCGTGATGTACTGCTCCGTAGTTAGTTGGTATTCCCGACTGCAGCACTACCGTGTTACTGTACGGCCACCTAGGGATGGTAACATGCTGTGTGACTGCGCACTCTGTCTTCATTCCCTATCGGCTGCCTTGCCTCTGCAGATGATACCACCCACCTAGGGGTATGCCTCCTGACAGTGCTGTGCTCAGTAATCTCGGTAGCGCATTCTGTAAATGCATCATGCTGTAGGGTGTTCATGTAGGTAGGCGTAGGTTCGACTCCCGGCCCTTCCCTGTGTGTGTGTGTGAGGTGTGTGTGTGTGTGTGTGTGTGTGTGTGTGTGTGTGTGTGTGTGTGTGTGTGTGTTTCCAGCTGCCTCTGCAGATGAACATGCTTTTAGACGCTTCGCAACACATACCTTGGCTATTGTCAGCTATTCCCTTACGGATGATGTCACCCACCTAGAAGTATGCCTCTGACAGTGCTGTGCTCAGTAATCTCGGTAGCGCATTCTGTAAATGCATCATGCTGTAGTGTGTTCATGTAGGTAGGCGTAGGTTCGACTCCCGGCCCTTCCCTGTGTGTGTGTGTGTGTGTGTGTGTGTGTGTGTGTTTCCAGCTGCCTCTGCAGATGAACATGCTTTTAGACGCTTCGCAACACATACCTTGCCTATTGTCAGCTATTCCCTTACGGATTATGTCACCCGCCTAGAAGTATGCCTCTGACAGTGCTGTGCTCAGTAATCTCGGTAGCGTTCTGTAAATGCATCATGCTGTAGTGAGTTCATGTAGGTAGGCATAGGTTCGACTCCCGGCCCTTCCCCGTGTGTGTGTGTGTGTGTGTGTGTGTGTTTCCAGCTGCCTCTGCAGATGAACATGCTTTTAGATGCTTCGCAACACATACCTTGGCTATTGTCAGCTATTCCCTTATGGATGATGTCACCCGCCTAGAAGTATGCCTCTGACAGCGCTGTGCTCAGTAATCTCGGTAGCGCATGCTGTAAATGCATCATGCTGTAGTGAGTTCATGTAGGTAGGCATAGGTTCGACTCCCGGCCCTTCCCGGTGTGTGTGTGTGTGTTTCCAGCTGCCTCTGCAGATGAACATGCTTTTAGACGCTTTGCAACACATACCTTGCCTATTGTCAGCTATTCCCTTACGGATGATGTCACCCGCCTAGAAGTATGCCTCTGACAGCGCTGTGCTCAGTAATCTCGGTAGCACATTCTGTAAATGCATCATGCTGTAGTGAGTACATGTAGGTAGGCGTAGGTTCGACTCCCGGCCCTTTCCCGTGTGTGTGTGGGGTGTGTGTGTTCACAGATTCCCTAGTAGAGTGTAGTTATTTTAGACGCTTGGCAACACATACCTTGGCTATCTGCGGCTGTTCCTTTACGGATGTTGTCACCCACCTGGACATGTGCCTCTGATGGTGCTGTGTTCGGTGGTCCACGTAGCGCATTCCATACCTGTGTCATACTGTTATGTGGTTGGGTATGTGGGGGTGTGGTCAATCACCATGCCTGCCAGATGTGTGTGTGTGTCTATGCTCCCAGCCGCATGGGTTCATAGGGTATGGCTTTAGAGTTTCCGCAGAACACTCATATCCTGCCGCCATCCCTGTGTTTGTGGATGGTGAGACGCAGCTCGTGGACTGCCTGTGTGCCTGCTGTGGTTGGCGACCTCCGTAGCGTGTTCTCCACGTGCACCCTGCTATGGTGTGGTGGGGTGGTGCTGTGTACGTTACACTCACGGCCTTGCCACATGTGTCCATCTGTATCTCTGTCGTTGTATATCTACATACCTATGTTGTGCCCATAGTGCTGCTCTTGCATGGACAGCTGTCTGTCACATGTATCGCATATTTGCATGGCTGACACATAGAACTGTGGTACGATGCATATCCACTCATTGTCCATGCAACGTCCATATTCCAGAACACCCTAGAGACATCTGCTGGATATCGTGGCAGACAGCTATCCTTGCTGTACTGACACTGTACCCGTACACGCCATAAACCTTGTGTATAATTGCCTATTTATGGTGTGTGTATGTCTAACTGTGCTGTATGCATGGTCGTGTGTGTGTCCCGCTATAGCCATCTGTGCAGGTGTCGCCACTATGGGTAATCCTTGTGAACCGCTGTTTCATGTGCACTTCTGCACATACCTGTAGACCGTACTACCCTTCCTACGGCAGCGGCCTTAGATCGGCCGCTGCCCTAGGCTATAGGGCTCCATGGTGCACACCACCACAACACATGGTGCCCCCATCCTGGTGTACCTACATGACATACCTACTAGACAGGTGGCCCTACTAGTGCGGCACCCTAGGCAGCCGCAGGATTGGCGTATGCCTACGGCCGGCTATGAGCACATCACAAGGCATACGTTTACATTCAGTGTTTTACGAAGGCTAGGTTATAATACCAGAGGGGGGACCTCATCAACTATGCTTTAGAATGTGGATTTAGATGGATTATTAGGTGGAGGGTTGACCACACACCAGGGCTGACTGATGAAACACTGATGAAGCCTCTTTTGAGAAGCAGGTGGCTTAAACCCCGTAACAGGAATGTAGTTTAGGTACAGATATACAGTTAACACACATTAGTCCACTCTTTCAGTTGTTTACCACTGTATTACATTGATATGATATACATATCTTCTATATATATTGTTAGATCTTTGATTGATGAGTATTAGGCATAGTACAATATCATATAATACATGTGTTAATAGGATGTTTATGGAGATGTTAATATATGTGTGTGTAGCTAACATTGCGTCTGTGCTTTATATGCTGTGGTTAAATGTTCATTGTTTGCTGAGAAATTGACCAATGAAAGTGTAAGGGGGGATATTTAAAGCATGGATGCTTTTATGTTATGTGTAAGTCTGACGGAGCCTACGGGTGAAAGCGCTTACATGTCTATGAATGAACCTTTGTATACCATTTGTGACCTGTCCTGGACAATGTCTACGTTGACTGTTTCATCTACCTATGTGTGTTTTGGATTGTGTGCCATCAGGTGCCAGCGGTTCTTTGATGTTGATTAGGTGTATTCCATGGTCAATTGACATTAATCCTATTAATTCACTGAAGGATGTTCTTTATAAGTGGGAACGCCATAGTTTAACCATCCTATGACCTTCCTAGCTGAAGTTGTGTGCCATTGGTATGTGTTCCACAGGTCACCCATTTGTTCCGCGGTATGGAAGTGAGTGATCCCCATTTTGGTGCTGGCAGATTGAGTGCTGTGTATGCCGGGATTCGCACGGCGGGCTGGCTTTGTATGGGGAGTGTCTACTGTAGTCCCTATCTGTATTTCCTGTGTTATGCCTTACTGCAGCTGTGTAATTCCACCAGGTTTGCAGTTATGGGTGCCATCTTGGTCGTACGCTTGTCCATCCATTGGAATTGCCTACTGGACACTGGTATAGGGCAGTACACATTTCACACCTGCATTTAGCATTATCCGGTGGATGCTTTGCATTATTAGTGGGGAGTAAGGCATGTGCTATACCCACATCCCTCCCACGAGGCGGGACAACGGATTATCTGCCAAACAGCACCGAGCCCCATTTCTGCATATCCACGATCCCATGGCTGCAACCCTCGACGGTACCCATTACACATCCTTCATGTGTGCGGGACTGGGATGTGGACGCACTTCTATGGACTCGACCATCTGGGGATTTCTGTTCATATATCCTGCATTTCATGGACACTTGTCATCAACCTAAAACACACTGGTGGTGCATATGTCTAGCTGTGCCGTACTCACGACTGTCGCTTCTTCTGGTAGAATGATAACGGCTGGATGATATTCCATACGGAACAATGTTTGGGTCCTACAATGGACACCAATGTGCATATGTAAAGTGTAGAACTTGTTGGACTGTGTCCATGTGGCCAGTGGTTTTGACTGCTGCTGTATGTTCCCCAATCGCGGATGTCTGTTTGACTAACCATATTATGTAGTGCTACGAAAACCAGGTTTTTCAAAACTGAAACCAAATGGTGTACATCCAACGATGCAGGTTAGCAACTGCTTTAAATAATCCCCAGAAGTCCCAATAGGGAAGTATCACCACTTTATTGTCAGAATGACACCACCATAACAGGTAGATCACGAGCACTTTCGTCCGGTCTTACCGGGCATTTTCAAGTGTAATTAGCTGAAACATATAACTAAATAAATAATAATACATATTTTAATAATAAAGTTAATAATATGTTATTTGGACAATAGCTTCTGCTATTGACATACAATGCTGTGGGTGATGCCGGTTACCATACATATGGCTTTCTCAAAAGCCGACTTCACATTTCTAAACACTAGTGTGGTCTCCTTTAAGGCCCCTGAGCCAGTGGTGAACATTACTCAAGCCACTGAATCACTTACATATGCCTTCTACCAGCACCTACAGGACTGCATGGATCAGGCAATCCCTTACACAACTGTGAGTCTTTGTACCAATGCCAAGCATCCAGTGTGGTGTACCCCAGCCATACACAAGCTCTACAACGAGAGGAGGTAGCTACTACAAGACAGAGCAGACTCCTTGTGAGGTATGACACCCTTGCTCATTATATGTGAAGAACTACAAGCTCTCATGACATCATCCGGGGCAGGTCCGACAGATATATCACCAAGGACTCGACAGACAATCATACGGCCTTCTTTAGCTATGTTGGACACCTGGGAGGACACTCCCAGATATGCTCTGACTGGGTTCACAATGATGTGAAGTTTACTGAACATACACACATTGCCAACATACTGGCTGACAGGTTCGGTGAAGACATCTCCACCCCCTCCCCCCCACATGGAGAGATGTCTGTACCAGAAGATTGTGGCCCCAGAATGTTCTGTAACGCACAGGTGGGACATGCTCTCTCCAAGGTAGTGAACACAGCATCCATGGGACCAGATGGTGTCCCAGTTGTGTACTCCGCGATCTCATTGAGGAATTAGACCCACAGTTAGGACAGCTGTTTAATCTTAGCCTCACCTCAGGTAACGTACCCAAGTTGTGGCGCACGGCGACTGTAGTCCCACTTCACAGGGGCAGTGCCTCCACTGACCCTGGTTATTACCGTCCCATTAGCTTGAGAAGCCTTATCTGCAAAGACATGGGGAAGGATCATACTGGAGCTCATAGATGACAACATAGGGGACTTGCATACTTTGCATCCAACCCAGTTTGGCTTGGTCAAAGGCAGATCATGCGTTTAAAACTTGGTTGACGTTTTAGGAACAGTCACCGAGGCCATTGATGAGGGTCAGGCAGTCCATACAGCCTACCTCGACCTGGCAAAGGCCTTCAACACAATACCCCCCTTGGGTATCATTGATAAACCCATCGGCTTGGATGTGAACCCGTACATCACAGGATGGGTTGCAAACTGGCTAGGTGACACAACCCACACGGTCATAGTTGCTGGCACCATGTCAGACTCACTGCCAGTCAAAGGCGGTGTCCCACGGGGCTCTGTCCTGGGTCCACTCTTTTTCTGCATCTACATTTCCAAAGTACAAGCAAACACAGGGGGGTTATGGCTGACATTGTTTGCAGATGACTGCGAACTGGGTGCCATAGTGGGACAGACATCTAACACAGATATCCTTCAGACAGGCCTCACAGATATGGATATCTGCTGCCAGGGACATGGCCTACAGCTAAATACCGGGTAATGCATAGTCATACCCTTCGGGAAGAACAAGGTCACGCCTAGCTGCCATATGGGTGGCAATCCACTGAGCACAGAGGGAATTACCAGGGATCTGGGGACCCAGGTTGTCAGTCACCATTCGTTCGACACACACATTGCTAATGTGGTTCGGTAGAACTTCTACATTGCCCACCTGATCGTGCAGGGATTCACATCTAGATCAGGGGAGGTCATCGTCTCCTTGTACTCATCACTCATTAGACCTATGATTGAGTACATTGCCCCGTTCAGAAGGTATCTGACCCGACACCTGCAGCAGCTGGGAAGGCCCCATAGGTTCATCGTCAGACGGATGCAGGGTGTCAGGAACTTGTGTTATGCTGCCCGACTGTAAGGACTCCTGCTCCATTCAGTCACATACCACTTGTTCAGTGGTGACCATGTTGACCCATATTTGATGACTATGCTTCACCTAATGGATCTACATCCCTCAGAACCACAGGGGCAGGTGACGTGAACCTTGACACGGTCATTAATAGAATGTGTTGGAGGGACAGATACATCACCCAGACACTCACTATGCTGTGGAACAACATCCCAGTACATGTGAGGCAGAGAACCTTGCTGGCCTTGTTCGAGGGGATCTTGCCCAATGGATGGGAGATTGCAGATATACCCCAGGGATTACATCATTGTCACTGCTTGACAGAGGTACAGCAATATAATAGGCATTTTATCTCCGGACTGGAGGGTTGGCAAAGGAAACATAACTATGGGCTAGGGTTATAGCTGCCCTTGGGTAGATAGCCTACTATGTACCTATGGACCTATGAACCTATGTTCATAGTTTGTCCCATTCACACTTGTCTATCCCCTATCCTCATTCATATGTGTATATTTCTCTGGCACATGATTGAACTATGTATTACCTGCAGGTATGCTGTCTACAGTGCACATACATCACGGTTGATTACAGTGTATCTGTGTACCTACCTCTGTGATACTGAGGACTACCACACATCCTTCACAGCATTACATGCATATGTCCATACTATTATTCTTTGGCCTGAGGGGGGTTGTTAGGGCAACGGTTACACGTGTCCCTGTTTGTGCACGCGTCATGGTGGTCTTTGACCAGCCTCCGTTGCTATCGTGGGATGGACGGTAGTGTTGGTGTGTGTTTGGGATGTGTTTCTACTGCCGGTACATCTGTGGGTGGGTGGGGTTGGCACATGTTCCTCTTTGCAGGGAGCCCCATCCTGGACATTTGTGTCATGCGTCAACACTTGGCACATGCCATATGTCCTGTGCTATTCCCACAGTCGTGTATGCCTTCCTGCATTACTACTGCGTGTTACTGGCTGTTTGTATCTGGTACACATGGCTATTATGGTGGATAGCTTGGCCTATTCCCATGCTATGACATACCCATTCATCCAGGCATATACATGTTATTCCATCCTTTGCATTGGCCATGGGTGTTTGGCCATCTGGCAATGCTATTCTCAACGTGTGATGTCCCACCTTCACCTTCTGTGCCTGTGGCACCCTGTTAGGGCGTCCTGCTTGGTGGGCAGATGTTCCGCCATATGTGTTGTGTTTGACATGTCTGCATAGCTAATCATCAGTACGGTGGCTGAACATACTGCCTTGTCCAGATGTGTACAGTTATGGGCACCGTGGCGTGTGCACGCCTATGGGGTTTCGACAGGTCCATACCACATGCGGGATGTACACATTCTGCCGACACATTCACATGCAGCCATTTGGATATCTGTACCTGAGGTGGGATGTTAACATGTGGGGTACATATTTGCCCGCGTGGCACTGCCTAGGACAATACTTCTTACTACATTTCAGGTATACCCATTGTGTGTAGGTGTGCAGCTGCGCAAGGCTGCTAGCTGGGTTGAGTGCACGGTCGTACATGGGTGCGGGTTACATGCTATGACGGGGCTGTTGTGTATTACATTTGCATGCATGGGTTCTGCTTCTGGATATTACGCTTAGGCATACGCCGTCCTATGTGTATGCGACGGGCACATTGCTGGGTGTAGTACATGTTGCTATGCACATGTTTGTCTGTGTTTAGGGTATCTGGTTTCCTTCTTGTTGTTATATCGACACGGCTACCCGGCTGTGTACTCTCACTACTGCTGGTGACCATGCCCATGTGGCTACTTCTATGTAGGTGCGGCGCGCTGACATGCTGCGGTACACCTTCACTGGGTATGCCCACTGACAGTGCATTGCGTGACGGACACGGTATTATGTGTATCCTTTGTTCCTTGGACGGGTACACTTTGGACTTCGTGGGTTAATGTTTGGTTCTCCGTTTTGTGTGAACGGGTACTATGTTGCATACTCTGCGTACGTTTCATTATCCACGGACCCTGGCTGGTGCGGTTACTATTGCAGGCGGCCTGTGGAAGTCAGCACTTTAGGTTGCTCATTGCCTGCCGGCTTGGCCACGCCTACGGCCGCATCCTACTTGGGCTCGCTCACGTGCCCTCCGCACGTGTCTGTGGTTGCGGCGCTCACTCATTACTATGCATATGGCGCTGCTACGCCGATTATTTACTGCACTGCCGGCGCAAGCCTTACACCGGCCTTGCGCCGAGCTTCATGAATCCCGGGGCATGTCTTTTTTCTTTGTTAAAAATATTTTACTTTAAAAATTATATTCACCTTTAATTAATATTTCCTCCTAGATGTCAGTGAATTTTTTCATACAGCTTAATCTTAATAAAATATCTATTGATCTACTTAACTAACTTATTCTTTAAATCAGATTTTAAAATGACTCCTATTTATTTAATCTATGATTTTACATTCTATTTAATATTGCAATACCTACATTTTAATGGATTTAGTGCAGTGGTAGCATTGTCGCCTCACAGCAAGAGGTTCTCCCATTCGATTCTCAGCTGGAGCTCCTTCTGTGTGGAGTCTGCATATCCTCCCTGCAGTCGAGTGGCGTTCGAAAGACATGCGTGAATGGGCGTGCCTTTGTTGAAGGCTGGGCATCGGGCTGGCACCTCGGTACCGTAAAAATCGACTGCCAATCATTAGCGGACCGGAGTTACACTGTGACGACCCCTAACTGGGAAAAGCCGAAGGAAAAACAACAACATCTATTCTTCTCATAAATGTTAATGGACTTAATAACAAAGTGAAGAGAGGATCTTTAAAAAATATTGTGACTTATCAAAACTTCTATTTTAATTATTTAAGTGTCCCACTTTAATCATAATGATAGGAGCTGCCCTTCTAAATACAAGATTCTACTCCATTCAACATTTAATAAAAAAGAAGAGGAGTAATTATCTTATACCAGAAGAATACTGTAATGTCAAAAGTTTTATTTAAATTTGAAGATAAATCTGGTCTATTATCTCTTGTTTTACTTTCTTTTAACAATAGAATATGGACTCTAGCCAACACTTACTGGTTTCCAGAAATAGGAATTAAACTTGCTAAGGAACTTCTCAACATCATTCAAAATAATCCTAAAGATTCTCCAAAACTAAGTGTATACTTTAGCTGTTTACAAAATAATAAAGATGCCAGCTCTTTAACACATTTTAAATTATCATCTACTTCTAAAACTTTAAGGAACTGGAATGAATCCTTAATTCTAAAAGAGAGCTTTTTGTAAAAAAAAAAAAAAAAAAAAGATAGAGATGCTCTTCAATTGTCACATTTTTATCATACTTATTATACACAAACTTTTTATTTCTTATGATACTATCTCTAAATTAAACAAGTTTAAAATTTATCCTTGTCCTTTATCAGATCACAACTCTTTATTTTTACAGCTGTAAAATTAGTAGAAAGTTCTCCCAATTATCAATAGAATTTCATCTTATATAATTAACCTAACAGAATTTAAAGACTGGTTTAATTGTGAAATACATTCCTTTATGAAAATAAATAATACAAGTGATGTACATATCCCAATGGTAAGAAGCTCATTCAAAGCTTATAGTTATGGTAAAGTAATAGCTTGGTGTAAAAATAAAATCAAACATTGGGACAAGGACAGGAACAACAGTTTAAATAAACTGCAAACTTTTAATCTATCCTATCAAAATGTGATGGATCAAAATTAAACTTAATTAAATCTTTTAAAAAGATTACCAAGGCATTCTTCAACATAGATATTCTATTGCTCTTGAAAAACTCAAAATAACATCCTATTCAGTGTCATCTAGGGGTTTACATAATTTATCCAAAAGAGTTCAAGTAACTTTGACTTCTAAGCATAAACAGCCAAAAATGGTAAAATTGTAACCAATATTCAAGAAATTCTATCACAGTTGAATGGTTATTGCACTTCCTTAAATAATTCTAACAATAAATCCACTTTCTGAAACTTAATTAAAAACTTCCTAAACTCACTGCAAATTCCAAAATTATCAGATAAATCTAAAAATACCATACTTACACCATTTGCTATGTTTGAAGTTTCTAAGAAAATAAAATATTTAAAAAACAATCCCATGGATTCAATAAATTCCATGTAGGTTTAGCCCAAAGCCTACATGGAGTTTATATGTTTGCATGATGAGCAGTAGTGCTAATCACATAAGCATACCATGCATCATGCTTGTATGAGTACAAGGGAGGTTTAATGGCCAGCAACACTGTTGCCTGCCAGGAAACCATGCAAGCAGCATGAAGGCATATAATGGAGACAGGTGTTCCACACCGGAGGTCAACCCATCACTGGTTAGATCAGACCATAAACTAATCACTCTGCATGTCCACACACCACCACCAGTTTTCTGTATTTTCTTGCCAACTAAACACAGATTTTCCAGTGTTTATCGTGATTTAAAAGCTTGTTTTTTTCATATATTGTACTTATTTGACTGCCTGCACATTTTAAAAAGTAATTTTTTGTTTAAATAATTTGTTTAACTGTTGTAGGCTACACACTAAAGTATGATAGCCTTTTCTGATTGTTTGTGGTCATTTAAAGCTGTTTTAAGTGTATTTTTTACTGTGTTTGCCTTATCTTTTCAAAAAAAAAAAAAAAACAAAACAATTCCTTGTTTCCCACCTTTCTAAGCTAGTATAGTCCAGTTTTTAGGTTAGTCCCTGGAGGAGTGGTTTTAGTAGTTTATTGGCCATTTTTGGATAATTTCTCTCTCTTTCATTTCCTTACTATAAAAACCATGTTTGTGCAGTTTTGCGCACCAAGCAGCGCCGGTTAGCTAGGGCTAAATTATTCCCAGTTCCACTAAGTCTCCTCTTCAGTTTTTCCCTTGAAACTAGTCTAACTCTCAAACTAAGCACTCAGAAAGCATCCTACAGTCCAGCACTTGCTCAGACCTAATAGCAAGCACTAATATACCTTGACACTTGATTGCCCAGCAGGGCAAGGCTCTTTATTCGCCCCTCACCAACCAAGCGACTAAGCAGCTCACCCTACTATTCAGGCATGACCAAAGAGCAATTTCAGGTGTACTCTACAGTCCAGCTGGTGAATCTGGGTATCCTGAGGCAATGTTACAACTGCCTCATGTACACAGACAACCCTCTTCTCCTACCACAAAACACTAACATATGCGAGAGATGCAATTATATAACCAAACAGGAGGCTAAGCTCTCTCCACCCAAGACTGGAACAGACAGTCAAGAGGAGAAGGTTAATACTTGCACCACACCTCCAGCCACACATAGACCTACTAAACCGGCACTGGCAAAAAATATATATAAATACACAAAATCATACTCGAAGGCTCTAAATAAAAACCTGCAAAAGCATCAGAGACCTCCAAAGCAGACACCCAAACAACCTGTACCTCTTGTCACAAACCAGACAAGACATAAAACACAAAATCAGTGTGTCGTACAATCACAGCCCTTAAGGCGAAATAACATACCTAACACACTAGTAATAGGTGACTCTATAGTCAGGCACACTGACGTCCCACTCACTAGGCTGGACAAGGAGAAAGTTTCTGTTAGCTGCCTGTCAGGAGCCAGAATCCGCCACATAACACAAGTACTCAGGTCACTCCAGAACAAGTACAAATATGACTCTGTTATTGTTCATGTTGGTGTGAATGACCTGAGATGTACCTCCCTGGACTACATGAAATGTAGCCCAGGCGGGTATGACACTGACCCTGAGTAGCATCCTGCCCTCACCAAGAATGATACCTCAGTATAAAGAAAAAAATTATCAATTTCAACAATTGGCCAAACATCTGGTGTCATTCAAAGGGGATCCAGTGTTTGTCAGCCTGGGATGACATGCTCGACAAGCCACGTTGCTTTGCAAGACACGGCTTGCACCTGTCACCCCTAGGCTTTTGAATACTGGCCAAGCCTCTTGCTGCCCCCATAGTGACTTTTTTAGGCAAGGCTCAAAAGTCAAACCCACCTCCGTAAACAGCACAATTAACAAAAAAACTGAGGGTTATGCTACTCGACACCAGGAGTTTAAATTTCAAAAACCATGTGCTCGAAGCACTCCTTAGTATGGAGAACATCAACATCTGTGCAGTAAATGAAACCTGGTTCAAGGCTCCAGAGAGCACCACAGCACTACCAGGCTACAACTCATACCACACATTTCGGCTAAAGAACACGGACCGAAACACAAAAGGAGGGGGTGTATCCATATTCATCAAGGATACCTACACCTCCATGTTAGTGGTGCAGCATGATACCTCTGAGATCATCCATGTGCAACTAACATTGGGCAAATCTGCAATGCAAATTGTGGCCTGCTACAGATCACCCTCCATGACCCAGGACCACCACTCCACCTTTCCGGAGACACTAGAAAACATGAAGGTCCTACTGAACACCCTAATATTGGGTGATTTCAATTACCCTACCATTAACTGGGAAAACTACTCGAGTACAAGCTCTCAGGCCCAGCACTTCCTGGAATTCATCAACTCAAACACCCTGGATCAGCTGGTAAACTCCCCTACCAGAGATGAAAACATATTGGACCTGGTCATCACCAACATGGGCAACAGGTGTTCCACACCAGAGCTCAACCCGTCACTGGTTAGATCAGACCATAAACTAATCACTCTGGATGTCCACACCCCATCACCACCCCCAGCTAAGGAAACCACAGTAAAAAACATTTCTAAAGCAAACTTCACCTTACTTAAGACAGAGGCAGTAAGTTTCACAGCCCCCACGCTAAAGGATAATGCTGCCCAAGATGCAGAAACCTTTACAAATGCACTCTATGAGCACCTACAAGGATGCATGGATCATGCCATCCCTAGCAAAACCAAGACTCACTCCTCTAAGAGAAATAAACCAGTCTGGTACACCCCTGCCATAAACAGGCTATACAATAGAAGGAGGAAACTAGTTCAGAAAAAAGCAAATCCCAAGAAGGAAAGACATCTGTGATCAGTATCAGTAAGAAACTAAGGTCCCTCATAAAATCATCCAAGGCTAACTTTAGAAGAAAAATAGCCAAGGATTCAAAAGATAACCACAAAGCCTTCTTTAGCTATGTTAAGAAAATAAGTGGCAACCCATAGATATGCAATGAACTAGTGCAAAATAGCACAAAATATATTGAACCTACTGATATTGCCAACATCCTGGCAGATAGACTCAGTGCAAACTTCACCCCCCTCTCACCCCCAAAAGGGCCCACAACAATACCGTAAAAGTGTGGTGTCCCGGAAATCACAGATGCACAGCTGAAAACAGCACTTTCAAAAGCCAAAAACACAGCGTCAATGGGGCCAGATGGTGTCCCAGGCTGCATCTTGCATGAACTACAGAACGAACTAACCCCCACCTAAACATGCTGTTCAACCTCAGCCTCTCCACAGGCTACATGCCCATAGAATGACACACAGCAACGGTTATTCCACTCCATAAAGGAAGGGCCACAACTGACCCTGGTAGCTATTGCCCCATAAGCCTGACTAGCCTGGTCTGAAAGGCTATGGTGTGCATCATCATGGAACTCCTTAACAAAGACATTAGGAACCTCCAAACACTTGACCTGACCCAGTTTGGCTTTGTTAAGGGCAGATCATGCCTACTAAACTTGGTTGACTTCTCTTCAAGACAGTCACCAAGGCCGGAGATGAGGGAAAAGTGGTTCACACAGCCTGCCTTGACCTCGTCAAGGCTTTCAACACCATTCCTCACTCGGGTATTACAGAAAAACACACCAGTCTGAACATAAACCCCTACGTCATGAGATGGGTTGCCAAGTAGCTTACAGACAGAACTCACATGGTTAGAATAGTTGTCTCCAGGCCCAACTCTAAACCAGTCACAAGTGGTGTCCTGCAAGGCTCGGTCCTGGGTCCCCTACTGTTTAGCATATACTTCTCAGAAGTACAGGCAAACACAGGAGAACTATGGCTAACCAAGTTTACCGATGACTGCAAACTGGGAGTCATAATTGACTCTCCGGCTGACACGGACATCATCTAAAAGGGCCTTACTGGGATGGACACCTGGTGTCAAAGTCATGGCCTCAAGCTAAATGCCAAAAAATACATAGTCATCCCATTTGGGAAAAACAAAACACCCACGAATTACCACATAGGTGGCAGCCCCCTTAATACAGAAGAGGTAATACGAGATCTGGGGACCCAGGTAGATAGTAATCTCTCCTTTGGCAATCATATTGCCAATGTAGTTAGGAAATCCTTCTATGTGGTCCATCTAATTACTAAAGGGTTCACATTTAGAAATAAAGAGGATATAGTGCCCCTGTACTCATCACTCATCAGACCCATCATAGAGTACAATGCCCCATTTGGGATGTACCTCACAAGACACTTCCAAAAGCTGGAAAGACCACAAAAGTCCCTCACCAAGAGGATTACTGGCCTCAAACATATGTCCTATGCAGCCCGACTGAAAAAACTCTGGCTGTACTCAGTGGCATATTGCTTACTCAGGAGTGATCTCTGCCTGACTTACAAAGCCATGTCCAACTCAGAATTGATGGACATGCTCCACCTATAGAAATCCAAGTCACTGCAAACCACGTGCTCTAGTGAGCTAAACCTCGCCACAACAATAAATAGAACATGCTGGAGAATAGATTCCTGTCACAGAGACTCCCCGTGCTTTGGAACAAAATTCCTAACTACATTAGGCAGAGCTCCTCACTAACACTCTTCAAGAGAAACCTTGACGAGTGGATGGGTAACAGAAAATACACCCCTGGGATCACTTCATTGGCTCTGCTTGACAGAGGCACAGTTAATTAATCAGTGGGGTGGCGAAAGCCGACACACTCTGGATAGACTTATAAATGCCCTCAGGCAGATAGCCTAGTACCTACCTATGAACCTATGAACACAAGCTGACAAGATTACCTAAGGCAAACTTGCTCTTGGAAACCATAATGGCTGCTAGGGCTAAAATTAACATAATGAATGCAGTAATAACACATTATAGAAAAGTGTACTCGGAGCAATGTACACTAAAGCATGTTTTTGGCATACTGAACTAAAGGTTTTGTGGTGATCATCAAGCGTACATCGAATGCAGTATAAATACACTAGTTTAGGGAAGTGTGCATATTAAAAAGGGCCACAGATATGAGTGGTAGGAATGAAGAAAGAGGAAGAGGACACGTGACACATGATAATGTACACCACATAAGGGCATGTCAAAGTACATACACCCCAAAGACAAGTCAGTAGCATAAAAAGTAATAACATATGTACATGTAACAGTACATAATGCTGTTTACACCTTGTGTGTGAGTGTAGCCATATCATCACACAGTTATTGTATATTATGTGACTGTCACACAAGGTCACATATCAGTGGAGATGATTGGTTATGATATAAACTCCCTGGTATGATCACTGGAGAAGACATTTAGCAAGGATGGAATATACAAAAGTTGTATGTGCATATTGTGAAGTTGTGCAAAATGACTCACTTGAGTATGACTGAAATGTCAACATAGCTCTCAGACAATCAGAGACACAGCAACAGGCTCATGGACTACAGTAGATAGAAGGAGGTAGAATCATAGACAAAATATCAGAATAATACCACCATTAATCTGTGACATTAAGATAAAATATGTGATTGTGAGTTATTATAAATGTTCTGCAGAAAAACACTTGTACATCTATAATCATTTGTTAGTAATTTATAATGGGAATCAAGCACACCTTCCTCAAAAATGACCATGTTTTGGAGGTGTTAAAAGGGACACAGTTATACCTGTAGTTCAATTTAGGAGCAATGCTGGCAAGTTGAGAGGTTTTCATGGCACATGACACAATCCTCACTTGCAAAAATGTAATCCATGCGATCAGCGTTGTCAATGAGCTGTGTACAGAGGATGACATATCACACATGTATCTTGTAGAACACCATGAAAGGTCTGCACTGTGTACACCTAATGGTTATGCATCACAAAGAATATTTCTGTATGGCCAAAAAGATGTGTGGAAGCTCACTGTGGCAAACTGATACATCTGAGTAAGTCATCCCTGGAACACATAGGTATTGGCCATATGGATAACAACACTTGTAAAACACACTATTATTAGAAGATTCCCATACACAGCTATATATTGCATTCATCTGAGCTGGCAATAACAATGGATAATGTCTCCAGCATCTGCAACTGATGTGTGAATTAGGAAATGATCCATTATAATGAATGGTACAGCAATATGGAAGACTGATGGCAATGCATCAGTTAAGACCATGCACACAGAAACTACAGCACTGCAAAGTGTGGTGCCAGTGAGTGAGGATACTGCCACTGTGATACTGTTCACATACCAAATGATACATGGAGCACACTTTATATCAGCACATGTCAAACCCAAGATATGTGACACATGATCACTGCCTCCCTGAAATTTCCTTGGAAACTTTTATACTACCATGAAATCCCAACATGCATGCAGAACTGGTCATGCAAACTATCAAGTGGTAATACTGATGTGATGTACCGGTATGTCCATGATGCTGTACAGTCACACTATAGCTGTACCTGGGATACAGTTGTACATCATAGGTTTATAGATACCTAGGAGAGTGCTAGGCTAAAGTTCCAAGATCCCATAAAAGCATAACCATGGAGTATGATGTGTTTTGCAATTTAAAATAGCTATGTGAATGATGTTCACACAGGTATGAGCCTATGCTATGTTATGTAATACGAAGTGCCTCTATCCATGAGGGACATGAATGCAACAACAGTACAATCATGATTAACCATCCACTGATATAGGTTGCATTGAGGTTCAGGCAAAGCCTTTTTTACGTGACTGGGAAGCTTGTTCCAGAGAAGGGATATTGTCTGACAGTTGTTTTTTTTTTTTTTTTTCATTTCTCCAAGACTTTTGGGTTTCTAATACCACCCGACATCTGCAGCAATTGGAGAGACCCCAAAAGTTCCTCATCAAAAGGATAAAGGGACTCCGAAATCTGTCATATGCTGCTAGATTGAAGAAACTCCAGCTCTATTCAGTCGCATACCGTCTGCTCAGAGGTGACATGTGCCTGACATACAAGGCCATGTCCAACCCGGAATTAATGGACATGCTCCACCTCAAAAAATCCAAATCCACCAAAACCACTAGAGCAAGCGACTTAAACCTTAGCACGGATATAAATAGGACGTGCTGGAGGGATAGATTTATCACTCAGAGACTCCCTATGCTGTGGAATAAAATCCTGGTCCATGTGAGGCCAAGCACCTCGCTGACTCTGTTCAAGAGAAATCTTGACCTGTGGATGGGATCACTGCTGGACAGAGGCACAACAAACTAATGGGCACAGTATTTTTTCATATAAGGGGTGGTGTAAGCCACAAAACTTTGGGCTAGGCTTATAAATGCCTTAGGGCAGATAGCCTAGTATAAACCTATGAACCTATGAACCTATGATGCGAATGGACCCCATTCCTAAGTCAAAGTATGATTAAAGTTCATAAAATTACTATGTTTCAATCTTTGATGTTAATCAGAAGTGCTCTTCGCAGCCCAGTAATGACTCCTTCTGCAAATCATATGGAGTTACATGTATTGATATAATATCTAAGTATGATTGTAAATTCCTTTTTAAAAGGCCCATTGCTCCTACTACCACTGAAACTGTCTGGGTAAGACCTGTTGCTCCTACTAGTGCTGGAACTGTCTGGGTATCCTTTTTCCACATTGCCCTCATTTCTGCCTGCAAATCCTGGTAGTTTATGACTTTGTGTCTCTTTGTACTTACGACACTGTAGTCACTAGGTGTAACATTTCAATAATCAATCCTACTTTTGCCTTATTTCATGGGTTACTATATCTGGTTTTCTCGCATCTATTTTTTGAACTGTTGGTAATGGATGTTCCCATGTGATATAAACTTCTTCATTTTCTATAATGCTTTGTGGCTCATGTTTCCAGTGTTTTTCAGCTACCTCAATATTATGTTTTCACAATTCCCAATGCAACAGTCTTGCCACATTATTAGGCCTTTCAGTATATAGTCCTTCTGCCATTAATATATCACAACCAACAACAAGATGTGTGACTATTTCCAATTCTGTTTTATAAAACCTACATTTGTCTGTTTCTATCACATGTTCAATAGACTTTGTCTGTTTCTTTTACATGTTCAACAGGCTTTGTAAACCAACTCTGCTTCCCTACCCTATCCCATTTCCCAACTACCCTCGTATGCCTACACTTATTTCAACCTAGCCACACCCATCTGCATCATTATCCAATCATCCTCCTACCTCCATCAGTTTAACAAAGTCATCTACTAAGTCACTAACCATGCAAATACATGTCTTCTCTCACACTAGATAACACCTACTTAATTCCTCAGTCTCAAACCATACCAAAGTAAGAAAATAAATTATATCCTACAACAAACTCTTCCTACTCTAAAACGTGCCCCAGCTACACTTTACTGCTCTAGCAATACTAACATAAATTGCCCATTTTACCTCATATCATGTCAACCTAAAAGAACCAATTCCACAACAGGCTACCTCTCTCTATCTTCAAAATACTAATTCTAACAACTTCATAATCTCCGCATCTATCTTTAACTCGTCTCCCACTCAATACACTCTCTTCAAATTACAACCCTTCCATCACTCCCCCAAACATTTGCAGAAATATAATAGATACTTGCCAAAAATCATAAAAACTATAACCTTCATATTAACTAAACTGTCTTTCAGTGGAGACATTCATTCTAATCCTGTACTAATAACAAATCAGAACTACCCATCTTCCCAATTTACCTACCTCTCCTATAGCATACTTCATCTCCCAAAGAAAATGACTAAGCTACTGTTATCAAATATTAATATTTGAAGCATTATTAACAAAATTCATGATCTACATGCCAGTATTTCACTATACTCACCTGATATTGTGCTACTAAGTGAAACATGTCTAAAACCCGACAATAGTAATAATGAAATCCTGGCTCCAGGATATAATATCCTAAGGATGGACACAATAGGCAAAAGGAGAGGTGGCATAGCAATACTATTTAAAACCCACCTTTAAGTGGAGATAATGGACCTATCCCCAGCTTAGACAATACTGAAATAATTCCAACCAAATTAACTCCAAAAAGCTGATAAACATAACCGGATGATTTATCCCACCTGGAAACAATATATCCATTCTCGAGAACCTACTGTATTTGTCCTGCAATGCACTCCAATATAAAATTATCACCATGAGTGTTTTTAACATGGATTGGCTTACCTGCAACTCTGACAACCCCACTAATTACCTCCTTCTACCACCCAACACTACAACCTGCGAGAGATGCACTTACATAGCCAAACTGGAAGGAAAGCTCTCTCCAGCCAAGATTGTGCTAAACAATCAAGAGGAGAAGGTTAACACCCACACTACACCTCAAGCAACACATAGCCCTTCAAAACCCTCACCACCAACATCCACACATAGAAACACTAAACCCACATATGCCGAGACCCTTAACATTAACCTGCCCAAGCAACAAGGACCTCCGAAGCTGAAATGTAAACAAACACCAATCACAACCAAGGGATCACATAGCTGACAACACCAGTGTGCCACCCAACAACATCCCCTAAGGCAAGACAACGTACCCAACATTTCAGTCATAGGTGACTATAGTCAGGCACACTGATGTCCCACTCACCAGGCTGAACAAGGAGAAAATTACAGTCATCTGCCAGTCAGGTGCCAGGATCTGCCACATAATGCATGCACTCAAGTCACTCCACAACAAGTACAAATATGACTCTGCCATTGTCCATGTTGGAGTGAATGACTTGAGACATACCTCCCTGGACTACATGAAAAGAGACATGGAAGAGCTCTCAAATCATGTGGCCCAGGCAGGTATGACCCTCTGAGTAGCATCCTGCCTTCACCCAGAATGATACCATAGTATAAGGACAAAATGACTGACTTCAACAATTGGCTAAGCTTCTGGTGTCATACAAAGGGGATCCAGTATCTGTCTGCCTGGGATGACATGATCGACAAACCATGATACTTTGCCAGAGATGGTCTGCACCTGCTGCCCCTGGGATTCAGGTTACTGGCTAAGGCTCTTGCCACCCCTATAGTGCCTTTTTTAGGCAAGGCTCGAAGGACAAAATTACCACCGCAACAGGTACAAGTATGCAAAATCTGAAGTTAATGCTACTCAATGCTAGAAGCCTAAACCTCAAAATGCACTCTCTCGAGGCACTCCTAATAATGGAGAACGATATCTGTGCAGTAACTGAGACCTGGTTCAAGGATCCAGACAGCACCCCTGCAATACCAGGCTACAATTCTTACCACAATTTCCAGCCACCAAACCAGGACCAAAACACAAAATGTGGAGGAGTGTCCATATTCATCAAAGATATTCACACTTCCAGGCTAGTTGCCCAACACAATGCATCTAAAATTCTCCAGGTGCAACTAACACTAAGTAAGACTGCAATCCAAATTGTAGCTTGCTACAGATCCGCCACCATGACCCAAGATTCTCACTGCACCTTTCTAAACATACTGGAAAATATTAAGATACAACCAAACACCCTAATACTGGGTGCTTTCAACTACCCTGCCATTAACTAGGAAAACTACTCGTGTACCAACACCCTTGCCCAACGGTTCTTGGAATTCATAAATTCCAATGCCCTCGATCAACTAATCCATAGTCCCACCAGGGGCTCCAATATCCTGGACCTGGTCATTACCAACATGGTAAATCGATGCTCCACACCAGTGGTCACCCCCTCGTTGGTTAGGTCTCACGAAAAGCTAATCAACTTTGACATCCACATCCCAACCCCCAGTATGGAAACATCCATAAAAAACTTTTCCAAGGCCAACTTCATGTTACTCAAGTCAGAAGTGACAAACTTCATGACGCCCATGCAGATGGGAACTGAAAGTTCGACTGCCGAATCCTACACTAAAGCACTGTATGAGCTCATCCACTCATGCAAGAATTGTGCCATCCCAAATAAAACCAAGACACTCTCCTCCAAAAACAGGAAGCCAATCTGGTAGTCCCCTGTCATAAACAAATTATACAACAGAAGGAAGAAACTGTTGCAGAAAAAGTGGAAAATCCCAGGATGGAAAAAAACTCCCTTACCAGCCTCAGTAAAAATCCTCAAAAGCCAGTTATGAAAATAAAATTGCCAAAGATTCCAAAGACAACCACAAGGAATTTTATAGCTATGTCAAGAATCTAAATGGCAATGCTGAGATCTGCTCTGAGCTACAACAGAATGGCATTAAATATACTGATCCCAAGGACATTGCCAATATCCTGGCAGATCGAATCAGTGCTAACTTCCACCTCTCCCACCCCCTAAAGGGCCCATCTCAATACTGAAAGATTGCCAAATTCTGGTAATCACGGCCACACAGGTGAAAACTGAATTCTCCAAGCTAAGAATACAGCATCCATGGGACCAGATGACATCCCAGGCTGTATACTACATGAACTACAAAATAAACTGGCACCTCACCTAAGTGTCATGTTTAATTATAGCCTCACCTCAGGCTTCATGCCCACTGAGTGGCACACAGCTACAGTTATCCCACTCCATAAGGGGGGGGATCCACCTTGGATCCCAGGAACTACTGTCCCATCAGTCTGACAAGTATGATCTGCAAGGCCATGGAACATATTATCATGGAACTTATAAACAATGTCATTGGCACCCTTCAAACATTGGACCCCACCCAGTTTGGGTTCGTGAAGGGCTGATCATGTCTCCTGAATCTGAATGACTTTTTTGAATCAGTCTCCAGAACCGTGGACGAGGGTAAGGCAGTCCACACAGCCTATCTGAACCTCGCCAAGGCCTTCGACACCATCCCCCACACTGGAATCATAGATAAACGTACTAAGCTGGGAATAAATCCCTACGTCACTCAATGGGTTGCCAACTGGCTTACTGTCAGAACCCACAGTGTAAAAGTAGCAGACTCCAAATTCAGCTCCAGACAAGTGACAAGTGGAGTACCTCAGGGTTCGTACCTCAGGGTTCAGTCCTGGGACCACTCTTGTTTGGCATCTACTTCTCTGAAGTCCAGGCCAACACTAAGGGACTCTGGCTAACAAAGTTTGCAGATGACTGCAAACTGGGAGCCATTATTGTATCCCCAAATGATGTGGATAGTCTACAAAAGGGCCTTACAGAAACAGATGATTGGTGTCAGAGCCATGGGTTCAAACTCAATGACAAAAATGTATAGTTATCCCCTTTGGGAAAAAAACATGTACCCATGAATTACCACATAGGTGGCAGTACATTAAACACCAAAACTGTGATAAGAGACTTAGGAACACAGGTGGACAGTGGTCTCACCTTTGATAACCACATCGCCACAACAGTCAGGAAATCCTTCTATGTGGCACACCTCATCACTAAGGGCTTTTCATCCAGAAAAATTAGGTCATTGTCCCGCTGTACTCATCCCTCATTAGACCCATCATAGAGTACAATGCCCCATTTGGTATGTACTTCACAAGACATCTGCAACAACTGGAAAGACCACAAAAACACCTCACTAAAAGAATCACAGGCCTAAAGCAGATGCCCTATGCTGACCGAATAAAAAAACTGCAGCTATACTACACTTAAAGAAATCCCAATCCATCAGAGCCACACGGTCCAGGGACCTAAACTTTGTCATCACAATAAACAAAGCATGCTGAAGGGATAGGTTCCTGACCCAGAGACTCCCCATACTCTGGAATAGACTGTCCATACATGTCAAGCAGAGCACCTCGTTGGCCCTCTTCAAAAGGAACCTTGATGATTGGATAGGAGATAGGAAATTATTCCGGGGATCACATTAGTCACCTTGCTAGATGGGGGGGTCCAGGGAAGTAAATATTGTGGGAAGAAATAGCCAGGGAATTGTTATTGCTAGGCTTGTATAGGCCCTAGGGCCAATAGCCTAGTACCAACCTATGAACCGATGGACCTATGATTTACACAAATCATATGGAATCCTACAAGAATTGACAAAACATCCAAGTGGCAAATCAGTCCACAATCGGATACTAATAGATAGACCAGCCCACTCCTTCCTCAATGGTTGAGTTCTAGATGGCCTGAGTGACCATCTTCCAACCTTTCTACTAGGAAAATGTATTTAACATACCAAAGGTACTGTCTATCAACTAATAAGAAACCAATACCTTTAACCCATCAATTTCATATTTGCCCTTAAAAGTTGTAACTGGGTTCCACTCAAACAACTTTAACTTGAAAAAGCTGTTCACTACTTCAACTCTAGCTTTCTGGATATCCTAAATCTACATGCCCCTCCTAGAACTATAAGAATCAAATCAAATTTTTCTCATTGGCTAAATAAAGATACCAGGTCACTGCATAAAGCTAGAGACAAAGCCTGGGACCAATGGCATAAAATTAGGACCCCAACCACAAAACAGGCATACCTTGAACTTAGAAATAAATCAAAGAAACTAGTTAAACTTGACAAGATCAATTACTACCATAGCATACAAGTTAAGTATCAAAACAACTCTCAAAAATTCTGGACAGTCATCAATAACATACTCCTTCCTGACAAATCTAGTACTCCCACCTTAACAACTGAAACCATTCTAACCCTAACTAACCAACAAACCTACCTCTCCTCCTTAGAACCTTCCAAGTCATGTAACAACAACAACACCTTTAACTTTCAACCTACCTCAATAGATATGATACAAAAATGGCTTTAAAAGATAACACTCCTTAAGCTCCTCACAATTACCCACTCAATAGGCCTAAATTTAATATGCGACATCAACAAACCTGCTGGAGAGACAGATTTGTCTCCCAGATGCTGCCCCATCTCTGGAACAGACTTCTCATACATGTCAAACAGAGTACCTCACTGACCCTCTTCAAGCCCAACCCTGATGAGTGGATGGGAGACCACGAATTTGTCCCAGGGGTTCCACCTTTGTCCCTCATTGACAGGGGTGACAAGTGCTGACTGAGGTTTCTTTTTTTGGGGATACACTTTTGGCTATACTTGTAAGGGCCCCAGGGCTATTAGCCTAGTAACCTCCTATGATCCTATGATCCTATGAAAACCCACAACACTGGCAGCAGACCCACAACACTGGCAGCAGACAAGTTACAACCTGACTTTCTGTGAATCCCTGCCAATGCAATCCCCTACCCAGTTGCCATTCTTACTAATCGACCTATGTCAAAAAATAAAGGCCCTGACATTTGGAAAATCTCCTATATTATTTCACTACACAAAGGTAGTACATCTACAAAACTGAGTAACTAGTGCCCAATTGCCATACTATCCCCTCTTGCTAAAACCAAACCTATAGAAAACTTAGGAACCTAACCAAGAAAAAAGTCAATATGGACAAAAACAATACTGTCAAAAAATAGTAGATAACCCAACTCCATCATGAAAATGTTTTGGAATAGTATCAACAAACTCTTACATCCAGGCAACCCTTCTACCCCCAGCCCCTATCCTAACAGCTCACCAACAGACACTGCTTCCTTTCTTAATTCCTTCTTCCTCAACACTATAGAAAAGTTAACTAAACCTGACAACACCTCCCTCTCCCCTTCTGACTCCCTTCCCTCTATCAATTCCACCCAGGTTTGTCTTAAACCTGTCCCTACTGCATACATCAAATCTTTTCTTACCAAACTGAAAACCTGCTCCCCCTCTGCTGACCACTTACCTCCTCTGTTCCTTAAACTTTCAGCTAACTCTATTGCACATCCAGTCTCCATATTAATAAACAGGTCTATTCAAGAGAACACAGTCCCTGACATCTGGAAAAAATCCTATGTCATACCCCTCCACAAAGGTGGCAATTCAACTGAAACAACCAACTATAGATCTATCGGCATACTATTCCCTTATACAAAATTCTAGAAAAATGTATTCATAACCAGTTTCTCAAACACATCATACAAGACAACCTGCTAACTCCCACCCAACATTGTTTCCATCCTCACCATAACACCTCTACAGCCCTCATTTCATTTACACAGAATATCACCAATGCACGGACAATAACAAACTAGTCTTGTGCCTCTTCCTTGACCTATCTAAACCATTCAGCACTGTTTCCATACCTTACTGCTTTCAAAACTTTCTTTCCCTAACCTCTCCTCTTCTGCTATACTATGGTTCTCCAGTTATCTCTCCAACCGATTCCAATCTGTCAAATGGCATTCTGCCTCCTCCCCTTTCCTCCCAATCCAAACAGGTATACCCCAAGGGTCAATCCTTGGACAGCAGATTCCAATCTGTCAAATGGCTTTCTACCTCCTCCCCCTTCCTCCCAATCCAAACAGATGTTTCCCAAGGGTCAATCCTTGGACCTCTCCTTTTTAATATCTTTGTAAATAACTTACATACTTCCTGTCCAAACTCCTCACTAATACAATACACAGACAACTCCACTATTATCTCATAATCAGATAACCTTCCCCACCTCCTTGCTCTTACTCAAAATTCCCTCCTTTTGGTCAAAAAATGGCTGACCAGTAATCAACTACCTCTCAATCCTAAAAAAACAAAACTTCTACTCTTCTTCCCCAAATCGCTACAGCAACACAAAAATATATTCACAGTATCTTCTCTTAATAATACACTTACCTCTGTTGAACCACATACTAAACATCTTGGTGCAATCATAGATGACCAACTAAAGTTTGATATGCATATTCAGCAAGCCATCAAAAAGACCCACCAAAGGTTTGCTCTCTTATACAGACATAAAAATGCCTCACTATTAAAGACAAACATTCTCTAGCACATATTTTCCTTCTCCCAACCTTACTTTATGCTGCCCCAATTCTCACTAATATTCAATCTAATCTATTAGCTAAATTTGAAACCACCTACAACAACATAGCCAGATTTGCCGCCAACCTTCTGTATCGCTCTCACCACTGCATAGCTTTAAAAAACCTAAAATGGCTTGAGTTACATAATCAACTCTTTCTTCCCCAACTCCACCTCACACACACTATCTTAAATCAATCCTCCTGCTGTCCTGCCCTCACGGACCTCATCACTCCTTACCCTCCTAAGCATAACATATACAGCACAGACCTACACCTCCCAGACATCTACAAACCCAATAAAAATATTGGCAAAGTTTTATACAGTCACTCCATTGCCAACACCTGTCAGAAACGTCCCTTTCTATAAGAACAAATGACAAATTCCTTAACTTCAAAAAAAAAATTCTAAAGGACATACTGTATTTACTAATTACAGGACCTATCCTTGTCCCACTCCAACCTAAACTGCTACCTCTCCTCTTCTTCTTTTACTTGCTTATTAATATTTTTATCCAATCTTTCATATGAAGAATGTGAGATCTGTTGTAGTTCCAATTTTTTTCATCTTGTTGGAGAATTTATTTAAACTGGTGAACCAACTGGGTGGGATGAAGTAGTCTAGGCATTTTTTCCAAGTGTGAACAAACTCCTTTGCATAAATAGCAGCTATAACACCATTAGACACTACACCAGTAGATATGAAATTTGGATTGCTTATCAGAGGGTCTGATGAGTTTTGCTCATCTGAAATCCTTGACTTTAGAATTATTGACTGCTAGTGGTTAGAGACTTTGAAAGATAAAGACACAAACTCATTGCTGTACTTAGTCTTCATGTATGGAACATTTTGAGAGTTGTGCATTTAGTGGCTATATTAATTGTAACCATGTCAAGAATATTATGTCTAGTAGTTGGTTTATCTATCTATTGCAGCAATTTTTTAATTAAATCTAAGAATCTCTGTGTCTACAATACCTTGGCAGTATAAGTGATGTGTTTTCCTAAAGGCCAGTTTAACTCTGTTATTGTGAAGGTGTTTCTGGTGTATATTTCTTTATGTTCATTTAGTAATCATGGACAAATAGAGTATCATGTACCTGGAACAATGAGAACTGAATGTTCAAAAAACTGGCATATATAGGTTTGAGGCTTATTGGGGCTTGCCTTCCACATAGGGTGGAGATGGTCTTTTGCCTGCAAAAATAATTTTAAAGGAGAAGAGTATTGTTCAAAATTTGCTCTTTTC
Organism: Protopterus annectens; assembly: GCF_019279795.1. Classification (NCBI taxonomy): domain Eukaryota; kingdom Metazoa; phylum Chordata; order Ceratodontiformes; family Protopteridae; genus Protopterus; species Protopterus annectens. The sequence continues at coordinate 1,771,905,681 of NC_056732.1, forward strand.
CTGTGTGTTTGGTCTATTTTGTTTTCTGCTTGTTGGCATTCAACATTTCAACTGCCACCATTTTATTAGGGAGTCATTGTTAGCTTGTCTTGTTCAAGCTAACTTCAGTTAGATAACTTTTTGGGTTTCCTGGCATTGTGACAGGCAGACATGGAGTCCCTGACAAATATGGAATTGCCTCCACAGATACCACCTGGCCAAAATACATATTATCTCATTCACCCCGAGTGCCTTCTCATGGCGCCTGTGCCTTTAAGGCCGAGCGCGCCATGAGAAGATACAGTTTACAAGCCATTCCCCCCGAGTGCTTCTACAAGCAAGAGAAAGTGTACTGCTAATTTTTAGTGCAACTTAATGTAAAACACTCTGAAATCGTAACTAAATATGTAATTTATCATATCTAGTTACGATTCAGTGTGTTTTAACATTAAGGTCACATTGAAGTTTTTGCAGAAAAATCATTTTAAAGCGTTCTTGCTAAGCAAGTGGTGGCAGCCAATCGGATTCTTGCATTCCGAGCCACCACTTGCATAACACCTCCACCCCATACCCAAGCTTCTTTTGTTCGCCCCTAATAAATAGTGGGTCCAGCAGCAGGTATTTCCTTCTTTCTTTTTGCGAAGAACTGGAGATTTTACCTGCTACTGGATCCTCTATTCACGGACTGCCATATAGGCACTACGAGGAGTTCCCGTTCAGCCACTGGAGTTTCGAGTTCCCGGTCAGCTCAGCAAATACCTTCTTTCTGCCGTTCCTAAAATAATTTTTGAGGTACAGTACTTGTTTTTTCCTGTACAGTTATTCCTCTACTTGTTTTTATTGTAATACGGATTTCGGCATGGGTGCAGGGGCATGCGAGCCTTTAAACTTGCGTTTTTTTTTTTTTAGTAAGTTGCCTAAAATTGAAGCATGGTTTATCAGTATAGCTTTGTTAGAAGGAAGTAATGGTTACCTGTTGGGAAACTGGCGTTTGAGGTGCTAGAAATGCAGTAACTTTTGTTGAGTTGTTGGTTCACCTTTCGTTTTTTACATGGCGTGGTCTGATTTATAGATGTAGGTATTTGTACTTCCGTTATTTCTACATGGTAAAAGATGCAGTGAAGCCATTTGATTTGAGTGGACATTAAAAACAGTGTAGTGAATAGTTGGGAAATAATTGCCTTATTTTTGGAAGCATTGGGAATACAAACCCTAAGCCTTTAATCTGTAGATGCCAAGTTCTAGGTGTGTTTTTAAGTTTATGCTGTAAACGCGATCAGAGATTTCAGTGTGGTTTCGGATACAGTGGAGATACTGTTTTTATTGTAATATGGATTTAGGCATGGGTGCAGGGCCAGCGACCCCTTTTAAACTTCGTTTTTTTTTAATAAGTTGCCTTTTATTGTAAGCCTCGAACTCCATGGACTTTGCTGTAGAGTTGAGAAGCTGGTTGTTGATAGGCATTCTCTCATAACTTGGTGAACAGTAATGTCTTCTCTTTGGAACAAATTTTATGTAAATATCATCCAAAATGGAGTCGATAGGTAAAGCGGGACATAGTATGAGTCTTGCAGCCTTAAAACAACATGATTATGACTATATAAATAGTATTGTTGACGTTACCGGACAGGTAGCACTTTACACGTTCAACTCTAAGGCTAATGAGTGGGTGAGTGTGGCATACGTTTATCAGTATAGCTTTATGTTAGAAGGAAGTAATGTTTACCTGTTGGGAAACTGGCGTTTGAGGTGCTAGAAATGCATTAACTTTTGTTGAGTTGTTGGTTCACCTTTCGTTATACTTTAGAGTTTTTACATGGCGTGGTCTGATTTATAGATGTAGGTATTTGTACTTCCGTTATTTCTACATGGTAAAAGATGCAAAAAGAAGAGATCCATCTGATATTCAGTGACCACTATTACATAGCACATTGCACTTTATACACAGATGAAAGCGAGGCCCAGAGATTATAGATAGTTAGGATGTTTTACTTAGAGATACTAACTTTCTCTTAGATGACAGCGAGCTAGGCTTGTGCCGTTAAATGAATTGACATCCAGTGTATTTATAGTGAATAGCTGAGGTCAAAGATTTAATATCTCATACTAGATGGGCTGCTTATTTCAGCGCCGATCGTCAGATAGGTTAGAAAATATATATACGTCTTGACACATCTGAGGCTTGATATTTAATTCACAACAACATTTTTAATAGAATCCAAATGAAGTGTTTTCGTTATTATATGATGAAGCAAGGACTATAACAGCAATATATGTATACATGTATCACATGAACTTGTGTATAAGATAGATAATTCTGAAATCTATGAACATTTTATTTTATCTTATTTCATTTTATTTCATTCATTATACGTACATGTACATTATATATATATATTATATATTTTATTTATTCATTTATATACATTCTCTATTTACATACATTTGTTATATATATATATTTCACGCATCGGTTGATACATCTTTGGTTATATGAAGGCCATGCGATACTGCTCTTACCAGCAGCAACAGAAGCATCAGTGGAGCTTTAATCTATTTAACGCTATACTGCATTACATAAGGCCATGAAAATTCATTTTAAATTTATTTCATTTCCTTTCATCTTCTTTGAATTCATTTGAATGATTTGATTTGTATGTGTCTGGAATAGTTTTAGAATCACATCAAGGACTTATGCTGATAATCAACCAGTATTTACATGAGATATTTCTGGTGACAGTTTTGCTTTGTACTTGTGTAAGAAAAGGGCTAGGACTTCCAGTCAACAGAAATGTATTAATCTATTAACTCTGAAGTATTGTGAATACTCAGCTATATGGCGATAGATTGTTTTGATGTGTTTGATTTTAACATTTTAAGACCAGCAACACGCTGAGGTTTATATAAAACATAGTGATTTATTAATTTATGTAGAGACAAGGAAAGAGATCTATTCAGCTAACCACCACAGCATACAAGGATGTTTAGTTGTTTGATTCAGAAATGAATTATTCAGTTGGGGACAGGTTTTAATTGTATAATGAATTGTTTAATGATGTGATTAGCAAACACCATTTTGGTATATAAACAACTGAAAAAACACATTGATATTGATCTGAAGAAGCTTGCCAGCAGCGAAAGCGCTTATCTCTACCTGTTTACTTATTGGAATAAAGACTTTTCGTTGAAGAAGGTGTCTCGTGGTGTATCCTGACTAGTTATCTTTTGTGATGGTAAAAGATGCAGTGAAGCCATTTGATTTGAGTGGACATTAAAAACAGTGTAGTGAATAGTTGGGAAATAATTGCCTTATTTTTGGAAGCATTGGGAATACAAACCCTAAGCCTTTAATCTGTAGATGCCAAGTTCTAGGTGTGTTTTTAAGTTTATGCTGTAAACGCGATCAGAGATTTCAGTGTGGTTTCGGATACAGTGGAGATACTGTTTTTTTCTGATATATGTAAAAACAATGCTTAAAATTATTGAATTAACTTATGTACGTAGCATATTAAACAAATCATCTTGCTGTCAAAGTTTTGCTACTTTTTCAAAATTAGCCGGAGATCTGTGCTAGTAGTATTTAAACTGATTGGTCATAGTTTTTGCCACTTTATTCCAATCTGTTTTATCGTAGCCTTTTTTACCGAGAATATGAGATCATATTGGATTAATTGTTTGCTGGATTTTACACCCCTTTCAGTGTGGTTTCAGATACAGTGGGGATGCTTGTTTTTCAGATATATGTAAAACAATGTTTAACATGATTGAATTAACGTGTGTAATGGGCGCTTCATCTGCTATGGTATTCAGCGCCTTGGGAGCTGCATATGGCACAGCAAAGAGTGGAACTGGTATTGCTGCTATGTCTGTTATGAGGCCTGAACTCATCATGAAATCCATCATTCCTGTTGTCATGGCGGGTATTATTGCCATTTATGGCTTGGTGGTTGCAGTGCTTATTGTCAATTCTCTAACTCCTACTATTTCACTGTTCAGGAGCTTCCTACAGTTGGGTGCTGGATTGAGTGTGGGCCTCAGTGGCCTTGCAGCAGGAATTGTAGGCGATGCAGGTGTGAGAGGGATGTATGTAGGTGTTTAATTTGGGAGGATTGCCTGGAATTTAACACCCCCCCCCAACCTTTCAGTCCCATTCTTCAGAGCCTTTGGGGGGTGATCTGTAAGCTGGGTTATGCCATCAAGGAATATTCTATGTATAAATATAGAATTGTAATTTTTTAGTTTATATTTATAAAGACTTGAAATGTTAATACATCATTATTGGAGGAACATTTGAATTCTGATGCAGTGTTTATAAATATATCCATTAGGCTGGTTGAACATGTTATCTGTAAGTACTCGGATTTTTTTTCCATTTGGCTGTAATTGGTGTAGAGGTTGCTGTAGTGTCTGGTACTGGAGTGAAAGTTAATTTTGTGTTTTATGCAAATGTTCCAAAACACTTGTAACTCTTTTCCAGTGGTTAAGATACGCCTTGACATCAGAAATGTGCACCCATTACAGCACTGCTTAGAAGTTGGGATCTCTTAGAAATAGGCACTATTTACTGACATAATGATGTTTTCAGAAAATGCAACTTAGAGGATAACATTTAGAAAACCTTGGGACAGTGTTCTAACACCAGACAGAAAAAGATTAATGTTGGCTTTGGAGCTCACCCAAGTCTCTGATAAAAACATGGCAGGAAATCATTAGCAAATATGTAGTCGGAGAGCTACTTGGTATATTGTAGAATTCTTGTATATTGAATATTGACGTGTTAAAATGCTGTTAGACAAACCTAGGGTGAGACTTTCACATGTAAACATGATTTTAAGTGTTTAGGTTGCAGTCTTAAAACTTTCTTGTGGAATTTCTAAATGCTGTACACAGTGGTCAATGTAGGATGTTATTTTATCTGCTGATGAAGCTTTTTTTCCCATTTTATTAATTTGGGTAAGATAGAGCTCCAAGAGTCAGACGGATGGTACAAGCCCCCACAGGGTTATAAACATGCATTAATCACCCTACAGAAACTGTGATATAGGGAGATTTGCCAATGCCACCTTGTTCTAGACAAAAATAGTACAGCCCCCCACCCTCTTTGTTTTCCTTCTGCTGCAATTGGATTTGACTGAATTCACTGAGGTGGTTCATAGGTTCATAGGTTCATACTAGGCTATCTGCCCAAGGGCATTTATAAGCCTAGCCCATAGTTATTTGGCTTTCGCCACCCCTTTAGTTTGAATAAAACTATGCCTATTATTTTGCTGTGCCTCTGTCAAGCAGTGACACTGAAGTAATCCCTGGGGTATATCTGCGATCCGCCATCCATTGGTCAAGATTCCTCTTGAACAAGGCCAGCGAGGTGCTCTGCCTCACATGTACCGGGATTTTGTTCCACAGCATAGGGAGTCTCTGGGTGATGAATCTGTCCCTCCAGCATGTTCTATTAATAACCGTGTCAAGGTTTAAGTCTCCCACCCTTGTGGTTCTGAGGGATCTAGATTTTTTGAGGTGAAGCATATTCATCAAATCAGGGTTTGACATGGCCTTATATGTCAGGCACAGTTCACCTCTGAGCAAGCGGTATGAGACTGAATAGAGCTGGAGTGCTTTCAGTCGGGCAGCATAAGACATATTTTTGAGACCCTTTATCCTTTTGGTGAGGAACTTTTGGGGCCTTTCCAGTTGCTGCAGGTGTCTGGTCAGATGCATTCCGAATGGGGCATTGTACTCAATCATAGGTCTAATGAGTGATGAGTACAGGGGGGCGATGACCTCCCTTGATCTAGATGTGAATCCCTTCATGATCAGGTGGGCAATGTAGAAGGTTTTCCTAACTACTTTAGCAACATGAGTGTGAAACGAAAGGCTACTGTCAACCTGGGTCCCCAGATCCCTGATGACTTCTTCTGTGCTCAGTGGATTGCCACCTATATGGTAGCTAGGGGTAACCTTGTTTTTCCCGAAGGGTATGACTATGCATTTCTTGGCATTTAACTTATAATGATCAAAGGTGTCTTGCCTTTCAAGGATTTTGCTCTATCTTGTAGTAGCTTCCTCCTTTTGTTGTAGAGCTTGTTTATGGCTGGGGTCCACCAGACTGGACGCTTGCCTTTGGTACAAAGAGTCTTAGTTTTGTTTGGGATTGCCTGATCCATGCAGTCCTGTAGGTGCTGGTAGAAGGCATTTGTAAGTGATTCAGCGGTTTGAGTAATGTTTACCACTGGCTCAGGGGCCTTAAAGGAGACCACACTAGTTTTTAGAAGTGTGAAGTCGCTTTTGAGAAGTTTTTCACTGTGGTCTTTTTTGTTTCAGGTGGGGGCAGGATGAGGACCTCCAGCGAGATTAGTTTATGATCTGATCTCACCAGTGAGGGGTATTCTTCCGGTGTTGAACATTGTGATCCCATGTTCGTGATGATGAGATCAAGTATGTGTTTTTTTGATACTGGTCATTGTGGTTACTTCACTAAATATGGAGCTATAAAAGATTTTTCCTTGAGATGTTATAATGGAGGATGGAAAGGATGTAGTTGTGGTGCCTTGTGTGGTGGGTAAAGGGGAAGGAAATATGTTTGCCAATTTGTTAGTATGTGCAAGATCAGGGTTTCAAGTGGATCCAAATTAGATATTACCTTTATTTTCAAGTGTATAAACAAGATTGGTTTAATCATGTAGAAGGGGATGTTTCGTGAATTTAATTTCAGTTATGTATGTTGCATATTGAGACAGCAAACTTTAAATTTGAAAAGGCTTGCTCTGTAAAAATGGAGATACTTAATAGCTATAATATTTTTTGGGACTGATTTTTTACAAAGACTATATCCAGCTCACTTTTCATTATTTGAATGTATTCCAGGTATTTTAGGTTATTGTAGGTGATGATACTTACACACGTGATTGTCCAGGGACTGACGTAAAAACAAAAAAAAAAACTTTTATTGACATTTTGTTAACCAGGTTAGTCCAGTTGAGCCAGGGGCCCATTTTCAGTGGACACCTGAGGAGAAAAGCTCTAGAAATAATACAAATAATTATGATATTTAGAAAATATGAAAGTAGGGTCACAGAAACCTAGTACAAATCCTGACAGCATATTTTTATGCATTTCTCCTGGCTTTGTCAGTCGCGTGGAATGTAGGTGGGACCAAGGGCACAGCAATATGTAAGTGTTGTACTCTTTGACTATGGCCTTATAACAGATAATATATAGCAATATAGCAATATGTAAGTGTTGTACTATTTGACTATGGACTTATAACAGATTGTGACTGTTGCATAACACCTGCAGAAGGTAATGTAATGAATGTCAACAATTATCACCTGTGTCTGGGCATGCATAACTTTGCAAGTCATTAGCACAGTGCACCATGCATAACTTTGCAAGTCATTAGCACAGTGCAGTTACAATATAGCGCTGAGTCATTGTCACTTTTCAGGTAAAACTGTCAGCAGCTGTCACTGTGATTCACATAAGCAGAAGTCGTTATCACATTGATGAATGCACGATTAACATTTGGCTCTTTCTCCACTTGCAGTGATTGCAATACACCCCACCCTCCATACTACTTTCATATGTCATGAATAAAATTTCAAGAAATATCAGCAGTCTAGGAGGAAAATAGTAGACATTACATCTTCAATTGCTGTTTTTCTTGAGACAGTGGCTAGAATAAGAGGCTTTGTGGTGTACTTTATGACTAATTTGAGTATATATTATTATTGACTGCCTTGCATCCTGTCATTTGACAGAAAATCAATTTTTTTTAACTAAGGCAATGACAATATCCAAACGCATGTATTGTATTTATTTGAGACTATTCAACACTGCGGTGGTAAATTATTTCCTTTGCTTTTGAACTATGAAGTCATTCTGTTGCGTTATTTATTATAGTCTTTCTCTTTTATTTATCATTAAATATATACCTCCCTTTGTGACTGAGATCTGTTTGGTGAGCTAAGTAGGTTGTAAAGTAGCTTGGTATATATATATATATATATATATATATATATATATATATATATATATATATATATATATATATATATATTAGTAGTAGGAGCATTGATAGTGAGTACCAGGATTTTCTTGTGTTTATGGTAATAATATATATAGTAGGAGCATTGATAGTGAGTACCATGATTTTTCTTGTGTTTATGGTAATTTGTGGAGGGCCGACAAAGAACCTGCACCCACTATTGTTAGTTCTTTTATTTTCCTATGTGGCTGAATTTCCATCTTCTGTGGTTATCATCTTGAAAATAAAGTTCCATATATTGAGGTGTATTTTTTGCAAGGGATGTGGATACTACTGATTGGTGACTGGTAAAAATAGGTTTTGCTTGTGGCAAGACTTCAGGCCCTTCAGAAAATGTATGCTAATGTAAAACCTGTTAGTCTTATCAAATTTGTAAGTTGATAAGAGCAGAATGTGTCCAGATTAATCACACTATGAAAGTGAGATGTATGCATTATTATCATTGGTTTTGTATTATGAATCTTTAATGTTTTATAATGATAATTGATAAGTGAAGCAGTTGCGAGCAGTTGGGAGCATGCAGTATAGGACATAAGTGTTTCTTTTCATTTTAAATGCCCATAATAGACCTCTTTGTAACCTGTTGGTGGTTTACTTGCAGTTGCAGTGCTTTGTATGGCTAGTTAGGGTCTTCCCTGGAATGTATGTATAGTTTGTTGCTAAAGTAAATGCATGCTATTTTTCTTGACTGGGTGGATTGGTGACCCAGCGGTACACCATTTTCTGGCTCAATTTTAATTGTTGCAGTTTTTTGTATAAGCAGGTCAGAAAGGGGGGGTAACTTCATTTGCGTAGTAGATGTGCTAATTTTTTGAGATGAGTACCTTTATGTAGTAAGGGTGGTCATTGTAGTGGTCTGTTGTAATCACTGTTTGCTTGCTTATAAATACTTCCGCAGATTGGTCATTAATTAATAATTTGATTACTGGTGATATGGTGTTATAGGATCTTGAACTGCTTTTATACATGGCCTTCATTGTCTACTTCATATTTTTAGTTATAATAGAAATTGTATTTTTTTTCAGTTTGGGCATGGTATTGGGCATTATATGATTGTAATAATGTTTGGTGTTTGGCATTAGATTAATTTAAAGTGCCTTTATTGGTCATAATACTAAGTTAGAGACTCTTTCAGTTTGTCTTCTTGTAAATTCTGTTAATCAATTATTCCAAATAGACTTTTGTGATGGCTTGCTTTTCTGGGGATACTGGGCATTGTTTGAGACTTTGGTATACACACTGAATTATTTTGTTGGATTAGTTTCACTTTTCTGGGGATACTGGGGATTGTTTGAGACTTTGCTGTACAGACTGAATGATTTTGTTGGATTAGTTCATTCATATAGCTTGCTCGCATAAAGCTGAAGTATGGCTATCTACAGTATTTATTAATCTCTGTAAGCTGCTGTAGGGGAGTTGGAGTCCTGTCAGTGAACTTTTCAGTTTCCAGCCTGATTCTGTGCACTAGTATCAAGTCTTCCAGCCCTGCTGAAGCAGGCCTTGTGGTTCATTTTAGTGTCCATAGCAATTTTCTCTCAAAGTTGGCCTTGGATGTTTTTTATGAGAGAACATAGCTTTCTACTAGTGCTGATCAGAGATGCCTTCTCTTTATGGGATTTTGCTCTGTCGTGCAGTAGTTTCCTTTTGTTGTACAATTTGTTTATGGCTGGGGTCCACCAGTCAGGACACCTTCCCTTGGTGGAGAGGGTCTTGGTTTTATTTGGGATTGCATGATCCATGCATTCTTGGAGATGTCGTAGAAAGCATTTGTGAAGGATTCTGCCTTGTGGGATGTGGTTTCCACTGGCCCAGTCGGATTAAAGGATACTATCTCAGTTATAAGAAGTGTGAAGTCGGCTTTTGAGAAGTTTTTCACTGTAGTCTTGTGTTGTGGGTAGAGGTGGATCTGTATATCCAGGGATCTGTATATCCAGGGTGATTAATTTGTGGGCAGATCTCACTAGTGAGGGGTATACTTCGGTGTGGAGCACTTTGTCCCCATGTTTTTGATTATCAGGTCTAGTACAATATCTCACCTTTGTTGTAGAGGTGACTAGCTGTTCATGATTGAAAACAATTATGCATTTATACTGGGCATGAGTGTACTCTGTGCTGCAAGAGAAACACGCTCATTTCTAGACTCCTGAAATGTCAATAAAGTCAGAGCATTATGGTTGCTGGTTAGTATCTTACCAGGGCATCTTTTAATCTTTTTAATAGATTTTTTACCTGAATTTAGAAAGCCAGCTCACCTAAAAGTATTGTCACTTCTATTGTGACTTCTAGTGTTGCTGATGTGAGTGAGCAGAACGGTGCGGTTATAATACATTTATCATTTGTTTAGATACGAAGATCAGAAGTAAAGCTTACATGCATGTAGTGCAAACATTTTTTAGATTCAATTAAATTAAATTTCTAAAGGCCATACTGATCTGTTATTTTTTTCTTAATTTAATGTCTGTGTAAGAGTATTTAGCTATGCTAGTAAGTAGAATTGCTGATTTTCACGTGCCTCTCTGCAGGTATATTACATCTGAATGTTGTATTGCATTGTTTTTCAGGTGTGATTTCAAGTGTAAAGCAACACAGCCACCATCCAAAGATGCCATCTGTTGAGGAGAAAGCAAGCAGCATTTACCTGTTGGGTGAAGAAACTGACTGTGATGGTTCTAGCAGTGGTTCAGACAATGGTATGCACCTTGATGTACCACATAATGCCAACCAGAGTGAGGATGATGATTATGACTCAGATGATGACATTCCCCTCGCCGTCTGCGTGCAAAGGCCATTGCCTGTGATAAGGATGATGCTCCTGTGCCCGCCATTCCTGAAAGACCACTACCAGTTGCCAAAGCAGACCTGACCAGTAATTATGACAGTGACCAAGACAGTGAGGATGACGTGCCACTTGCACACCTAAGGAAGGTGCCCACACACAAGTTGGCCACACACTATGGCCACCAAGGGCATTCAGAGTATGACATGACTTTATCTGTGTTCACGAAAGCACCTGGTCTGACTGACACAGCTATGCAGTCCTCCACAGTGCATGGCACTGCAAGTGCTGATAAGGGTATGGATGTGCCTTCGACTGTGTATGATGTGGGAAGTAGTCCACAGTTTGGTGATTGTGATGGAGATAATCCTCTAGATATGAGTCCAAGTAGCTCCTTGTCAGAGACTGATATGGGTGTGCCTCAGCAGGGAACATGTGTCAACAGTTCACTACCAACTGCAAGCAGTACAGTTGCTACTGGCATTGAGAGAGCATCATCTCTCAACCCTTCGGCCTTTCCCATTTCCAACTCTTCCTTGCGACCCAGTCAGTGTCGCCGAGCATGCCCACCACGTAAAATCATGTGGGAAAAACATCTTCAAACTTTACACATTGAGGAATTTGTGGGGCCAGTAGGACCAATAGATCACTTGGGCTCAGATAGCACAGAGATGGACTTCCTGAATTTGATGTTCCCAGAGGAGCTATACACCTGTATTGCTAATGAAACCAATCGCTATGCTGCACAGAGCCAGGCCGCAGCAGGCAAGGTTGATCTGTGTGGAGTCCTGTGTGCCCAGGAGACATACGCACATTTCTAGGTGTCAGAATATACATGTCTATTGTACATGTTCCTGAATTGAGGCAGTACTGGGAAACACACCATGTATATGGTCGCTTCCCAATAGCAGAGTACATGACCAGAGATAGGTTTGAAAAAATTCAGCAGTACTTCCACTGCAATGATAACAGCCTGAGCCTACCACATGGTGCTGTGGGTCATGACAAGCTACATCACGTATGGCCAATACTGGATGCAGTACTTCATGCATGTAGGACACGTTACAATGTGCATCGTGAGGTGGCTGTAGAAGCCATGGTTGGCTTCCGTGGACGCTTGACATTTAGACAGTTTATGCCTGGTAAGCCTGAGAGGTATGGCATTAAGGTTTGGGTGTTGGCAGACTCAACCAATGGGTATGTACGTGAATTCCAGGTATACACTGGAAAAACGGAGCAGAATACAGAGGTCGGGCTCGCACACAGAGTTGTAGTTGACTTAACTAGGGGACTGATTGGCAAGAAGCATCACATTTACTTTGATAACTTCTTTACCTCTGTTCCACTAGCACAGCAATTGCTGAAAGATGATCTATACTGTTGTGGAACCATGCACACCAATAGGTCAGGATGGCCTCTTACATTCAACAGACAGGCCATTGGAAAAGCAGCTTGAGGCTACTACAAGCAATTGCAGAGTGGACCACTGCTAGCTACTGAATGGAAGGATAGCAAACCAGTATTCCTCCTGTCAACTAACTGTAACCCAACCTTGCCAGTCTCCAGCACATACAGAAGAAAGCGTGATGGAATAAAGACATCAGTGCCATGTCCACCAGTTGTAAACATGTACAACAGTTACATGAATGGGGTGGACAGAGCAGATCAGCTGAGGACGCAGTATCCCAGTGCCAGAAAGGCCCGCAAATGGTGGCTGTACTTGTTCTGGTTCTTATGGGATGTGGCCATTGTCAATGCTTTCATTATATTCTGTGAAAGTATCAGACATCAGCAACTATCACATTCTGGACGTATTATTCCAGCAACACAGTTGCAGTTCCGAAGGAACCTAGGCTTGCATCTACTTGCCAGTTACACAAAGAGGAAACGATGCACTGAGATTACTGTCCCAGAGGCTGTGAGCAGATTTGAGCATGGCTCTCACTTTCCAGTGAAATGGCATAAATCAAGATGCAAAAACTGTGCCAGCAAGGGTAAACGTGCTGAGCCATCATGGGGATGTCCAACTTGCAAGGTCAACCTGTGTGTTGAATGCTTTGGAGAGTACCATGGCCATAAATCTCTCCCATAGTGCTGTGGGCCTTGAGTGTGCCACTGATGTAATGGTTCCCTCAGGCAAAGGACACATGCAAAAAAACACAGCCTGGGTCAGTCTAGGCCTTTAAATTAGCTCCTCCCTTCGGCCCATTGCAGAAAGGACACATGTAAATGGAAGAGGCAGAGGTAAAGCAGAGTGCCTCAACTGCATTTTCAGTGTACATGTGCTCTTTCTGTGCCCCCATGTGAGTTAGCAGCTAAGCCCTTCAGCAACAATGCCAGGAAGGTCCCTCTTCACTTTTGTTTTGCCAACTGCTCTTAGGTTGGTGGGTGCATCACAGGGGGCATACCCAGCCAGCGTGGATCTTGTGATCCACCGGGATCGCACTTGGGAACCTGGAGACTCTACAGCACAGTCCCGTAGTGCTGCTGTCCTCGGTAAGCATGGGCTTGGGTGTGCCAGTGTGATGTACTGCAAAAACATGCAAAAAGACACAGCCTGGGTCAGTCTTGGTCTTTTGACATGTTGCCTTGATGTAGTTCTCCCCTCAGTCTCCCTCCCTTCCGGTAGGTCAGGACAGCAATTAGTGAGTTACTTCAGTCCCTCATCCCTTAGGTCCATTGCTGAATGGGCACATGTAAAGAGAAAAGGCAGAGGTAAGGCAGACTGCTGGCACTGAAGGAGGTCATGAGACCATAGTGGTATCAGCAGCCTGAGTGGGCAGCCGGCACAGCTATGGGACACTACAGATAACCAACATCTGGAGCCCCATGCCTGTCCTTGGCATATTAGTGGAGCGGTCCTTACCCTGCTTTTCTCTTTACATGTGCCCTGGCTGTGCACCCTTGTCAGTGTCCACCCATGCTTTATTTCAGATAAGGTAAGACTGTCTTCTGCTGTTCTGGGAGTCACTGGGAAGGGAGCAGCCAAAACCTTACGCTGTCCCATCGCGAATATTGTGTTGCTGGGTGCATCACAGGGGCATACCAGCCAGCGTGGATCTTGTGATCCACCGGGATCGCACTTGGGAACCTGGAGACTCTACAGCACAGTCCCATAGTGCTGCTGTCCTCGGTAAGCATGGGCTTGGGTGTGCCACTGTGATGTACTGCAAAACATGCAAAAGACACAGCCTGGGTCAGTCTTGGTCTTTGACATGTTGCCTTGATATAGCTCTCCCTCAGTCTCCCTCCCTTCCGGTAGGTCAGGACAGCAATTAGTGAGTTACTTCAGTCCCTCATCCCTTAGGTCCATTGCTGAATGGGCACATGTAAAGAGAAAAGGCAGAGGTAAGGCAGACTGCTGGCACTGAAGGAGGTCATGAGACCATAGTGGTATCAGCAGTCTGAGTGGGCAGCCGGCACAGCTATGGGACACTACAGATAACCAACATCTGGAGCCCCATGCCTGTCCTTGGCATATTAGTGGAGCGCGGTCCTTACCCTGCTTTTCTCTTTACATGTGCCCTGGCTGTGCACCCTTGTCAGTGTCCACCCATGCTTTATTTCAGATAAGGTAAGACTGTCTTCTGCTGTTCTGGGAGTCACTGGAAAGGAGCAGCCAAAACCTTACGCTGTCCCATCGCCGAATATTGTGTTGCTGGGTGCATCACAGGGGCATACCCGCCAGCATGGATCTTGTGATCCACGGGATCGCACTTGGGAACCTGGAGAGTCTACAGCACAGGCCCGTAGTGCTGCTGTCCTCGGTAAGCATGGGCTTGGGTGTGTCACTGTGATGTACTGCAGAAACATGCAAAAAGACACAGCCTGGGTCAGTCTTGGTCTTTTGACATGTTGCCTTGATGTAGTTCTCCCCTCAGTCTCCCTCCCTTCTGGTAGGTCAGAACAGCAATTAGTGAGTTACTTCAGTCCCTCATCCCTTAGGTCCATTGCTGAATGGGCACATGTAAAGAGAAAAGGCAGAGGTAAGGCAGACTGCTGGCACTGAAGGAGGTCATGAGACCATAGTGGTATCAGCAGTCTGAGTGGGCAGCCGGCACAGCTATGGGACACTACAGATAACCAACATCTGGAGCCCCATGCCTGTCCTTGGCATATTAGTGGAGCGGCGGTCCTTACCCTGCTTTTTCTCTTTACATGTGCCCTGGCTATGCACCCTTGTCAGTGTCCACCCATGCTTTATTTCAGATAAGGTAAGACTGTCTTCTGCTGTTCTGGGAGTCACTGGAAAGGGAGCAGCCGAAAACCTTACGCTGTCCCATCGCCGAATATTGTGTTGCTGGGTGCATCACAGGGGCATACCAGCCAGCGTGGATCTTGTGATCCACCGGGATCGCACTTGGGAACCTGGAGACTCTACAGCACAGTCCCATAGTGCTGCTGTCCTCGGTAAGCATGGGCTTGGGTGTGCCACTGTGATGTACTGCAAAACATGCAAAAGACACAGCCTGGGTCAGTCTTGGTCTTTTGACATGTTGCCTTGATGTAGCTCTCCCTCAGTCTCCCTCCCTTCCGGTAGGTCAGGACAGCAATTAGTGAGTTACTTCAGTCCCTCATCCCTTAGGTCCATTGCTGAATGGGCACATGTAAAGAGAAAAGGCAGAGGTAAGGCAGACTGCTGGCACTGAAGGAGGTCATGAGACCATAGTGGTATCAGCAGTCTGAGTGGGCAGCCGGCACAGCTATGGGACACTACAGATAACCAACATCTGGAGCCCCATGCCTGTCCTTGGCATATTAGTGGAGCGGTGGTCCTTACCCTGCTTTTTCTCTTTACATGTGCCCTGGCTGTGCACCCTTGTCAGTGTCCACCCATGCTTTATTTCAGATAAGGTAAGACTGTCTTCTGCTGTTCTGGGAGTCACTGGAAAGGAGCAGCCGAAACCTTACGCTGTCCCATCGCCGAATATTGTGTTGCTGGGTGCATCACAGGGGCATACCAGCCAGCGTGGATCTTGTGATCCACGGGATTGCACTTGGGAACCTGGAGACTCTACAGCACAGTCCCATAGTGCTGCTGTCCTCGGTAAGCATGGGCTTGGGTGTGCCACTGTGATGTACTGCAAAAACATGCAAAAGGAGACAGCCTGGGTCAGTCTTGGTCTTTGACATGTTGCCTTGATGTAGCTCTCCCTCAGTCTCCCTCCCTTCCGGTAGGTCAGGACAGCAATTAGTGAGTTACTTCAGTCCCTCATCCCTTAGGTCCATTGCTGAATGGGCACATGTAAAGAGAAAAGGCAGAGGTAAGGCAGACTGCTGGCACTGAAGGAGGTCATGAGACCATAGTGGTATCAGCAGTCTGAGTGGGCAGCCGGCACAGCTATGGGACACTACAGATAACCAACATCTGGAGCCCCATGCCTGTCCTTGGCATATTAGTGGAGCGGCGGTCCTTACCCTGCTTTTCTCTTTACATGTGCCCTGGCTGTGCACCCTTGTCAGTGTCCACCCATGCTTTATTTCAGATGAGGAAGGGAAGATGTTCACTGGTTCAGAAGGGATGGCATTCACCTAACTGAGGAGGCCATTGCATTCTTCTTGACCAACCTCCACAATGGCGTGAGGAGAGCCCTGCATGATTGTGAGAAGAATGGAAAACACCCATGACCAAGCTGGACCAGTATAGTAAGTAAAACACTATTATGAAATGTGTTATGTAAAATTTATTTCTCTGAGCTTGGCAAATAACTGTTATGGAAATTATGATATTTTTTCATATTTTGGTAAATAACTTTGCAAGGGAGCATCTGAATGTGCCAAGTAATATCTCATTTTGAAGACAGTATTGCTGGTTCTAATGTGGTAAAAGAATTGTGCCAGTATGTTTGACACATGTGCAGAAATCAAAGTTTGTTTGAGACTTATGGTTATGGAAATTATGATATTTTTTCATATTTTGGTAAATAACTTTGCAAGGGAGCATCTGAATGTGGAAAGTAATATCTCATTTTGAAGACAGTATTGCTGGTTCTAATATGGTAAAATAATTGTGCCAGTATGTTTGACACATGTGCAGATATCAAAGTTTGTTTGAGACTTATGGTTATGGAAATTATAATTTTTTTCATATTTTGGTAAATAACTTTGCAAGGGAGCATATGAATGTGCTAAGTAATACCTCATTTTGAAAAGATTATTTATAGTTCTAACATGGTAAAAGAATTGTGCCAGTATGTTGTACTCATGTGCAGAAATCAAAGTTTGTTTGAGACTTATGGTTATGGAAATTATGATATTTTTCATATTTTGGTAAATAACTTTGCAAGGGAGCATCTGAATGTGCCAAGTAATATCTCATTTTGAAGACAGTATTGCTGGTTCTAATATGGTAAAAGAATTGTGCCAGTATGTTTGACACATGTGCAGATATCAAAGTTTGTTTGAGACTTATGGTTATGGAAATTATAATTTTTTCATATTTTGGTAAATAACTTTGCAAGGGAGCATATGAATGTGCTAAGTAATACCTCATTTTGAAAAGATTATTTATAGTTCTAACATGGTAAAAGAATTGTGCCAGTATGTTGTACTCATGTGCAGAAATCAAAGTTTGTTTGAGACTTATGGTTATGGAAATTATGATATTTTTTCATATTTTGGTAAATAACTTTGCAAGGGAGCATCTGAATGTGCCAAGTAATATCTCATTTTGAAGACAGTATTGCTGGTTCTAATATGGTAAAAGAATTGTGCCAGTATGTTTGACACATGTGCAGATATCAAAGTTTGTTTGAGACTTATGGTTATGGAAATTATATTTTTTTTCATATTTTGGTAAATAACTTTGCAAGGGAGCATATGAATGTGCTAAGTAATACCTCATTTTGAAAAGATTATTTATAGTTCTAACATGGTAAAAGAATTGTGCCAGTATGTTGTACTCATGTGCAGAAACCAAAGTTTGTTTGAGACTTATGGTTATGGAAATTATGATATTTTTTCATATTTTGGTAAATAACTTTGCAAGGGAGCATCTGAATGTGCCAAGTAATATCTCATTTTGAAGACAGTATTGCTGGTTCTAATATGGTAAAAGAATTGTGCCAGTATGTTTGACACATGTGCAGAAACCAAAGTTTGTTTGAGACTTATGGTTATGGAAATTATGATATTTTTTCATATTTTGGTAAATAACTTTGCAAGGGAGCATCTGAATGTGCCAAGTAATATCTCATTTTGAAAAGATTATTTATAGTTCTAACGTGGTAAAAGAATGGTACCTGTATGTTGTACTCATAGGCAGATATCAAAGTTTGTTTCTGACTTAGGTTATGGAAATTATGATTTTTTCCATATTTTGGTAAATAACTTTGCAAGGGAGCACCACATTGTGTGAAGTAATGCATCATTTTGAAGACAGTGTTACTCCTTACAACATGGTAAAAGAACTATGTCTATGCACTGTACACGTACAGATATTACAGTTTGTTTAGTCTTGTACAAATATGAAAATTATACATTTACAATACTTCTCATTATTATGCCCATATCTTTGCTTGGGAGCATGGTAATCACACAAATGATGCGTCATTTTGAAGCTGACATTCAGATGCACAACTTCTACACTGATATGTAGGCTCTGTCTGTTACAGGTGATGAGATATTATGCTTTGTTTATTTATCAATTATGAGAAATAATATACTAATCATATTTCTGTGAATATCTCATGAAAGGAGTGTCACACAGTTATGGTTAAAGTATCATTTTAAAGCTGACATTCATACTAACAAATTAAATTCAAATTGTATGGGTCTGCATGGTACATAGACCAAGATATTGTGCTTTGCTTTTCCAAAAAATTAAAAATGCACAATATCAGCATTCCTTGCCAAATATTTCATTATGACTTTGATATGCACTATCAACATTTACACTGTTGGAAAGGTCAGTGTCTGCTGAACAACTTTCGCGTTTACACTTTTAGTGTAGCTCTTATAGTTAAAGAGTTATGAGCATTTGTTTTCTGTATAGTATTACAAATGGATTTTCTGAAAATGAGCTCAGGCTGCTCTGTTGTTCCTATGGTGGAATTCAGCAGGCAGCTTTTCCTGAGCTGCTCTGGAGTGAATGAGTTATACATAGAAACCCAAGCATGAAGGTTTGCTGTCTTTACACTAAAAAGCAGTCTCAGTAACCACACCAGCACAGATGCCTTCAAGTTGTAGGACAGCTTGAAGGTCATGCAGTTCAACTCAGACCCATGTCACAGAGGGATAAAGAATTTACTATGGCTCAGATGACCTGTGACTGATTACCTATAAGGACACTGGGGGACTAGGTTAGGAAGGTTGGGAGTGAGAGGCCAATGATGGCTTCCCACAGTAGCAATATGATCTTGGTCATCTCTAGGCTGCAATGAGTATACCATGTGGAAGTCTGCATGCACCTCCTAAGGAAGTCATTGCAGATCTTACAAGGCTGCCACATGGGCGTTGGGCTCTTGTATTTGTATATGTATTATACATGTATCTCTGTGTATGCATGTATATATATATATATATATATATATATATATATATATATATATATATATATATATATATATATATATATATATATATATATATATATATATATATATATATATATATATATATATATATATATATATATATATATATATTGGTATCCAGTTCTTATACTTGGTTTTGCAGATGCCCACCCCTACTGTAAACTTGATCTGGGACACTCCTCCCAGTCTAGTCTAGTGTCATTATCTCATTCTACCTAATACAGGGAGAACATTTGAGAAGGCCAACCCACTTAGTTTCTTAACCATGAATTATCTTCTGCTCCTCCTTTCTCCCTTTCCACTTTACAAAAAAACAATTCTAAGCTTGTTTCCTGCCTTTCCTGTAAGTTGTCTAGTCCAGATACAGATTTGCTGTATCTAGGACTGTTTGTAAGTTTCTGAGCCCCCAAGCCTTTTTGTGTTGGAGGGAAGCCTTCTAGCTTATTAGTGGGAGAGATAAGCACTAGGTAACTTATCTAAAAAAAAAACACTTTATGCATCTTTGCTTAGCTAGGGTTAAACTATTTCTGGTGCCTAGCCAGTTTTTTAGTTTTAGCAATCAAATCTGTTTCTTTGAGCTCAGCACTTGTTCAGAACTCATTATAAGCACTAGATAAGCTACAAATTACTACAGCACTCAACTTTCCTCACTTGTCTAGAGGAAAACAGTTTTTAGTACTTAATAAATAAGCACCTATCCAGGCATGTCTAAGGGTCAGCTCCTGGTGTTTTCTCCTGTCTACCTGATGAATCTGGGCATCTTGGGGCAATGAAGCAATTGCCTCATGTACACAGACAACCCTCTCCTCCTACCATCCAACACTACAACCTGTGCAAGATGCACTTATATAGCCAAACAAGAAACAAAGCTGTCTTCACCCAAGACTGGACTACACAGTCAAGAGGAGAAGGTAAACACTTGCACCACACCACACTCATCACATAGTCCCTCAAAACCACACCACAAAAACACACACATAGAAACACAAAACACACACCTACATTTGCAGAGGCTTTCAATAAAAATCTGCCCAAGAAACAGGTACCTCAAAAGCAGAAACGCAAGTAACCTCCACCCCCCAACACAACCCATATGACACACAGCCCACAAACTCAGTGTGCCACTCAACCACAGCCCATAAGGCATAACAACATACCCAACACTCTAGTCATAGGTGACTCTATAGTCAGGCACACTGATGTTCCAATCACCAGGCTAAACAAAGAGAAAGCTACTGTCAGCTGCCTGTCAAGTGTCAGGATCCGCCATATAATGCATGCACTCAGTTCACTCCACAAGTACAAATATGACTCTTTCATTGTCCTTGTGAATGACCTGAGACATACCTCTCTGGACTACATGAAAAGAGACATGGAGGAGCTGTCCAATGTTGTAGCTCAGGCAGGTATGACCCTAGCCCCAAGTAGCATCCTGCCATCACACAGAATTATACCATATTACAAGGACAAAATGACTGGCTTCAACAATTGGCTAATCTTCTGGTGTCATTCTAAGGGGATCCAGTATCTATTTGCCTGGGATGACATGATCGACAGACCACGATACTTTGCCAGAGATGGCTTGCACTTGTCGCCCTTGGGATTCTGGATACTGGCTAAGGTTCTTGCCACCCCTATAGTGCCTTTTTAGGTAAGGTTCAAATGGCAAATTCACCACCATAACAGGTACAAGCAAGCAAAATCTGAGGATAATGCTACTCAATGCTAGAAATCTAAACCTCAAAATGCACTCACTTGAGGCACTCCTTAAAATGGAGTACATTGACATCTGTGCAGTGACAGAGACCTGGATCAAGGCTACAGACAGCACCCCTGCATTACCAGGCTATAATTCATACCACATCTTTCGGCCATCTAACCTGGACCGAAACTCTAAAGTCGGAGGAGTGTCCATATTCATTAAGGATATCCACACCTCCAGGCTAGTTGCTCTGCATAATGCATCCAAAATTATCCAAGTGCAACTAACTCTGGGCAAGACCACAATCCAAACTGTAGCTTGAACAGATTCCCCACCATGCTCCAGGATTCCCACTCCTCATTTCTTGATACAATGGAAAATATTAAGGTACAACCCAACACCCTAATAATGGGCGATTTCAACTACCCCACCATTAACTGGGAAAACTACGCATGTACCAACTCTTTTGCTCAACATTTTCTGGAATTAATAAATTCCAATGCCTTGGATCAACTTATCTACAACCCCACCAGGGGCAGGAATATCTTAGACCTAGTCATTACCAACATGGGCAACCGGTGTTCCTCATTGGTCAGATCCGACCATAAGCTAGTCACTCTAGACATCCACATCCTGCCCCCACCCCCCATTAGTGAAACCACCATAAAAATTTCTCCAAAGCCAACTTTACGCTTCTTAAGACAGACGTGGCAAACTTCATGACACCCATGCAGATGGACAATAGAGGTATGACTGCTGAATCCTACACAAATGCACTTTATAAGCACTTACACGACTGCATGGATCGTGCAATCCCTAACACAGCCAAGATGCTATCCTTCAAAAAAAGGAAGGCAATCTGGTGGTCCCCTGCCATAAACGAAGTCTACAACAGAAGAAAGAAACTGTTGCAAAAAAGAGTACAATCCCATGATTGGAGGAACTCCCTGGTCAGCCTCAGTAAGAAGCTGAGATCCCTCATAAAATCCTCCAAAGCTAGTTAAGAAAACAAAATTGCCACTGATTCTAAAGACAACCACAAAGCATTCTACAGCTATGTCAAGATTCTCAAGGGCAACACTCAGATCTGCTCTGAGTTACAGCACAATGGCACTGAATATACAGAACCAACTGATATTGCCAACATCCTGGCAGATAGGTTCAGTGCTAACTTTACCCCCCCTCACCCCCTAAAGGGCTAATCTCTAAACTGGAAGAATGCAAAGTTCCTGTAATCACAGTTGCACAGGTAAAAACCACACTCTCCAAAGCTAAGAACACAGCATCCATGGGACCTGACGAAATCCCAGGCTGTGTTCTACACAAACTACAGAATGAACTGGCACCCCACCTAAGTGCCATGTTCAATCATAGACTTACCTCAGGCTTTGTGCCCACTGAATGGAGCACAGCAATTGTCATCCCAATCCACAAAGTGGGAGCCAGCATGGATCCCGGGAACTACCGCCCCATTAGCCTGATGAGGCTGGTCTGCAAGGCTATGGAACGTATCATCATGGAACTTATAAACAATGACATTGGTAATCTCCAAACTCTGGACCTCACCCAGTTTGGGTTTGTAAAAGTCAGATCATGTCTCCTAAACTTGATAGACTTCTTTGAAGTGGTCACCAAAGCCGTACATGAGGATAAGGTGATTCTCACAGCCTATCTAGATCTCGCTAAGGCTTTTGACACCATCCCCCACTCTGGAATTATAGATAAACTCACTAAACTAGATATAAATCCCTATGTCACAAGATGGGTTGCAAACTGTCTCACTGACAGTACCCACACTCTGAAAGTAGCAGACTCCAAATCCGACTTCAGACCAGTAACAAGTAGAGTACCACAGGGTTCAGTCCTGGGTCCCCTCCTGTTTGGTATCTACTTCTCTGAAGTACAGACTAACACAGAAGGTCTTTGGCTAATGAAGTTCACAGATGACTGCAAACTAGGAGCCATAATCAAAACTCCTAATGATGTGGACATCCTACAAAAGGGCCTCACTGAGGCAGATGCCTGGTGTCAAAGCCATGGCCTTAAGCTCAATGCCAAAAAGTGCACTGTCATCCCTTTGGTAAAAACTCTGTACCCATGAACTACCACATAGTCAGAAGTCTACTTAACACCAAAAGTGTGATAAGAGATAATGGGACCCAGGTAGACAGTAGCCTCTCCTTTGCTAATCTCATCGCCACAGTAGTGAGGAAATCCTTCTACATGACACACCTCATCAAAAAAGGTTTCTCATCCAGGAAAAAGGAGGTCGTTGTTCCCCTCTACTTGTCACTCATTAGACCCATTAAAGAATACAGCGCCCCTTTTCATATGTACCTCACAAGTCATCTACAACTGGAAAGGCCACAGAAATACCTCACAAAGAGGATTACTGGCCTCAAACAGATGCCCTATGCAGACTGTCTCAAAAAAACTCCA
The DNA here is from genome assembly GCF_019279795.1 of Protopterus annectens. Taxonomy (NCBI): domain Eukaryota; kingdom Metazoa; phylum Chordata; order Ceratodontiformes; family Protopteridae; genus Protopterus; species Protopterus annectens. The sequence goes on from NC_056732.1 coordinate 1,771,929,152, forward strand.
GCTTTACTCCGTTGCATATCGCCTACTCAGAGGCGATCTCTGCCCAATATACAAAGCTATGTCAAACCCATAGCTGTTGGATATGATCTACTTAAAGAAATCCCAATTCCTCTGAGCTACATGCTTTAGAGAACTAAACCTTGTCACCACAATAAACAGAACAAGCTGGAGGGATAGATTCATGTCTCAGAGACTTCAAATATTCTGGAACAAACTACCTATCTATGTCAAACAAAGCTCCTCATTAGCACTCTTCAAGAAAAATCTTGATGATTGGATGGGAGATAGGAAATTCACCCCGGTGATCACTTCTGTGGCTCTTCTCTACGGGGGCACAGGAAAATAATTTTCTTGGGTGGCGAAAGCCAGGGTACCTCTTTGGCTAAGCTTATATAGGCCCTATGGCCAGTAGCCTAGCACCTGCCTATGAACCTATATAACTCTCTCTATATATATATATATATATATATATATATATATATATATATATATATATATATATACATATATATATATATATATATATATAAATATATATATATATATATATATATATATATATATATATATATATATATATATTGGGACATCACTCATTTGACTGAAAACTGAATGAAAAAAAAAAAATCACACTTTTCACACTCTCATTCACTGAAA